>NC_133358.1:30060204-30102704 GCF_030506205.2 Paramisgurnus dabryanus | reverse complement strand
TGCTGGATTTACAGATGAGAGAGACGCTTTCTCCTCCTGACACCATCTGAACTTTGGGACTCTGAGTGAGAATAATCTCACCAAAACAACCTGAAAAACAACACAAGCATGAGATCAGTGTTAGTCATCATGACACAAAGATGAATAAAGATTGAGATGCAGTCATTGAATGTGACCTGTAAGTGAAATGATCAGAGAACAGATGAGAGTTTGTGTTGTCATGTTTCCAGTGAATGATTGAGAAGTGAAGGAGCTGTGATGTCCTGACTGACTGACAGTCTGATCTTCTGCTCTCATCTGATCACAATCACACAAATTCAAATCTGTTTCCTCTTTCACTGTCACTTACATTTACAAACTGAAGAAATCTCAATCAAATGACTGAAACATTTACATCTTTCTCAGATTTTAGATGAAAGTAACAGACAAACACTACAGTAGAGCTGTTTACAGTCTTTGTCTTCTTTATCTCACTGAATGATGAAAGTTTAGTGTAAAGATTCACCCATTGGACCATGTACAGAGTCGTCTTTATTAACCTTAATCTGAACCCAAATTTATTATGATACAGTTTGAATCTCAATTACTTGATTATCATAGTTCACAGACTATTTTTACAATTCTCAAACTCTTAGTTTTTCATTAATTTATTTTGGACCTGATATTCCACAGAGTCTCATGCTGATGTACGTGGATCTCACAGTCACATAATCTTCAGTCTGATCTTAGTCAATGGTTGCAGGGTTAACTAATTTTATTAAATCTGGACACCTTCAGTTTACTCATCATTTAATCATAGTTATTTATTAAATTAAAATCAAAGAGAGGGGTCAGCACATGGTAAGGCGCACAGTGCGCAGAAGTCAGCAACTTTCTGCAGAGTCAATAACTACAGACCTCTAAACATTGTGTGGCTTTAAGATTAGATGAAGAACAGTGCGTTGAAAGCTTCATGAAATGGGTTTCTATGCCCAAGCATGGACGTTGCCAATAGACCGGAACTTGCCTGACTGCATTATGTCAAGTGTAAAGTTTGGTGGAGGTGAGATTATTGTGTGGGGTTGTTATTCAGGGGTTGAGCTTGGCCCCTTAGTTCCAGTGAAAGAAACTCTTAATGCTTCATCATACCAAGACATTTGGGACAATTTCATGCTCCCAACTATGTAGGAACAGTTTGGGGATGAACATGACTGTTCACTAGTGCAAAGATCAATCTCCATAAAGACATGGATGAGCGAGCTTGGTGTGGAGGAACTTGACTGGCCTGCACAGAGTCCTGACCTTAACCCAATAGAAGATCTTCGAAATGAACTAAAGCAGAGATTACGAGCGAGGCCTCCTCGTCCAACATCAGTGACCTTACAAATTAGCTTTTAGAAAAATGGTCAAACCATTCTTATTAACACACTCCTAAACCTTGTAGAAAGTCTTCCAATAAGCTGTGACAGCTGCAAAGGGTGGGCCAACTCCATATTAAACCCTATGGATTAAAAATGGGATTGCATTCAGGTTCACGTGCATAAAATGGCAGGTGTCCTAAAACTTTTGGCAATATAGTGTATCAGGAGTTTAGGAGCTATCCTGGTACAGAAAGCTGGAGAAAAGCCTGATAGCCCCAGCCCGTATAGACTTCAGATAGGGCTGTGCAAAAAAAAAATCGTCTGCGATTCTCATGCGTGTTTCATCAGTAAAGCCCGTACCATGATTAGAAGTAAATCGCCATCAACTGCTTTCAGATGGAGGGGCATTTATTACACAGAGCCGTAGTTCACAGAGAAGCTAGGCAAAATCCCATAGATTATCGGAATCGATTTTCCTCGATTATGAACACGATTTTGCCTAGCTTCTTGGTGAACTATGGCTCTGTGTAGTAAATGTCGCTCCATCTGAAAGCAGCGTTTATAAAAAATCCTGAAGTCTTCCCAATGCAAAGAGTCTCTATGCAAATGTATCTTTAGCATCTTTTCACAGCTCATTAGACTGTGCCTTATTAAAATCCTTTCATTATTTACAATGGATTGATATACATCAATAAACCATAAATTAAACAAAATAATAAAAATGTGACCAATGCATGGATTTTTTGATTTCTACAAACTAAAATGAATGTAATAACTTTCTAATTTTCATTTATTTAAAGACTTTATAAAGGGATGAGGGTCTTTGTGTTTTTTATAATCAATCAATTTTGTGATAATGTTTTAATCTCTCAGTGTCAGATGAGTCTCAGTGTTGATATTTCAGTGTCTGTATTGTTTTCTCTCTCTGTTAAAGTTTGATGTTCACTGGAGTGTAACAGAGGTTTTTGTACGAGCGTTTCATTAAAATGAAGCACTGTGGTACACATTTGGTGGAGGAACCAAACTGGTGATCAGAAGTAAGTCTTTAAATGTCTCCTAAAAATGTTTGAGCTTTTAAAAAAACTTGTAGTTATTAAAACAAATGTTTTACATTGATGTTATGGTACTGTTACACTTAACAATAAGGTTGTATTTGTTAACATTAGTTATTGTATAAGCTAACATGAACTAACACTGAACATTACTGTACTTCTACGTCCCTGATAATACTAGTCATGGTAAATTCAACACAATTTTTAAATCAAAAGTTTTATATATTTGTTAAGGTCCAATAAACTAACAATAACAACTGTTTTGATTTTAACTATAACATTAACAAAGATTTATGATGGAAAAACTATATTGCTTATTATTTTGTTCATGTTAATGCATTTACTAATGTTAAAAAATACAAGCTTATTGTAAAGTGTTACCAATATTATTATATCAATGTTTATTATATTAATTTTATTGTGGTTATAGTGAACCGTTAATACATCAGTGTAGTAGTCCATCAATAATCTTTATAATATTTGCTTTTATAAACTATTTTATTCTTATGTTTCATTCATACTTTATTAAAAAAAAAAAAAATCCTAATTCAAATTAATTGTTAAAACTTTACATTTGTTGTGTTTTCTAAATTTGCTGTCTATTGTGTGAATAAATAATCTTACTTATAGACAGATTTATATTTAGTTTATTTATATTAAATCACAACACACTGATGAACTGAAGCGGTTAAAGGTTAATTTAACTTAACTCATTACAAACTAATTCAATGATCTACAAATTACAGGAATGAATGAATTTAATCTGTTATATTCCTCTATATTCATCATGTAAAGCTACTTTAAAAAATGTTACATGAATAAATAAATTGAATGATAAGATTATATTATAATAAAAATTTTCATATAAGCCTAAATCAGATCTAAATGAGAGGAAAAGATGAAAGTGTGAAATTCAATTAAGTTTTATTTGTGTAGCACAGTTTTGCATTTGTACAAAGCGGCTTTACTGAGAATACATTTAGGAAAAAACAGATGAGACAAAAGAATAAATAAAAGAAAAAAGAAATGATAGAAAACAGGAAAACACTAAATGCGTATAATTGCACATTTTTCATATTTGTATTACTAACTATAAAAATAATTTTATGTCAGATTGTAATATTTATAAGTGTATATTTCTTAATCTATGATCACATAGTGAATGCTGAAACAGATCTATACATGACAAGTGTCAGTGTCAGATCTTATTTCTCTTCTTATTTCACAAATAAAGTTTGATCAGAGTGAATGAAGTATGAGTTTAGTTTGTGTTGAATAATGTGTTGTGTTGTTGTGTTTGTTTTGTGTAGCTGGACCCACAGTGAAGCCCTCAGTGTCTCTGCTGTCACCTGCTGCTCTTCAGATCTCTGGAGACTCAGCAGCATTGCTCTGTTTGCTCAACTCTTACTCTCCACAGGGGGCGCTGGTGAGCTGGACACTGGATGGGTCAGAGGTCACTGACGGGATTCAGACCAGTGCCGAGAGCGAGAAGGACGGCCGATACAGCCGTAAAAGTGTCCTGACCCTCAGTAAAGCACTCTGGGAAGAGGCGGAGGTGTTCGTCTGCAGAGTGACACATGATGAAACTCTTCACGAGGTCTCCATGCGTAAGAGTCGCTGTTAGGAGATCTGAGTGTTGATGTTTGTCCAGCTGAAGATCTCTCATATATCTGATGATCTGTGTCAGACTCATACTGATACACGTCTGATAATTTATACTTTTATAACTCTCACAACATCTCTTGTGTTTGCTGTTACATTCAATAAAGATTTTGAAGACGTTACATTTGTGTTCAAGTCATTTTCATTTGTCAGTGTCTGTAATTAAAATTCCTTTGTTGAGTAGAGAGCACGTTTCCAGATGAAAGTAAACTAAAGTTGATGTGGTTTGAAGATGTTAACAGGAGACAGAGCTGAGAGGATCAGAATCACTCAACACTACCAATGCAAATCTGATTTTCACATCTCACATTTACTGTTTGTTTAAATGCTGTGGACCTGAACACTTTCACTTCTTCTAAATGAAGACTTTTGTCAGTTATGAAGTTTTAAGGGAATTTCTTATGAACTGACAAGGACACGACTGATGTTGTCCTCTTTCTTTATCAGAAATAATAAGCACACAAGAACATCTGAATGAAACTACAGCTACATGATATACTTTAAGAGTATGAATCATAATAATAAACTGATAGCAGACATCACATGTACATTTAAAATCAGCCTTTTATTTATACAAACCTAGAAAGATCCAGAGACCAATATGAACTGAGTTCAGATATTCAGATTGTTAAAGAATTCAAGTTGACATTGACCATCAGTTACTCCTGAAATATCGACACAACACCATGAGATGGGTTTTTACAATCATTGTTGTCTATATTTGTGTGTCTGTGTATTTGTGTGTGTATGTTTTTGTGTGTATGTGTGTGTTTGGGTTGGTCTATGTGGTTTACGAGGACATGAATAGTGTATAATGACATGTTTATTATGCTATAAAGGTGGTTTACGGGGACACAGAATGTGTCCCCATAAACGGAAAAGCTAAAAAAACATACTTAATGGTAGTTTTTCATAGATTAAAGACTGGCAACAGGTTTTTGTGACATTGGGGTTAGGGACTGGGGTAGGTAAGGGGAATAGAATATAACAGTTTGGACAGTATAAAATGCATTGCGTCTATGGAGATGTCCGCGTAAACCACATACACCAACGTGTGTGTGTGTGTGTGTGTGTGTGTGCAGCTGCAGTTTCTGTTAGGTGTATCTGTGCAGTCTGACTGCTGGAGGTTTTTGTACGACTCTTTATCACTGTGTGAACACTCGTGTGCTACCAGGCCAGTGAAAACTCTGACAGTAATAATCTCCTTCATCTTCAGTCTGAACTCCACTGATGCTCAGAGTAAAATCTGTGTTTGATCCACTGCCACTGAATCTTGATGAAATTCCAGACTGAAGGGTGTTTACATATTTTATCAGGAGTTTAGGAGCTTCTCCAGGTTTCTGTAAGTACCAGAACACACAGGCTGGAGTACAGCTTGAAGTAGGATGTGATAGAGAACATCTCAGAGTAACAGAGTCTCCTGATGCTGCAGTTTTCACTGAAGGACTTTGAGTTACTGTCATCTGTGATTTACACCCTGCAAGATAAATCATAAATAAGAATTAAATATAGGTATAGAATTAATTAAAATTCTCCAGTCATGTTTTATATAAATAAGGTAAATGTATTTTAAAATCTACCTTGTAATGAGAATAAAAGTGTTGAGATGAAGATGATGATGAAGGTCATTGTTGATGTTTAGTTTTGTGTGTTGTGTTGAGTTATGAAGTGTTAAACTCACAGCACTATAAACTCTCAGAGATCTGAAGCATCTCATCTGATATGCAAACAGACTCACACTGATTTAAATATTTATCTCATGACATCACAACACAACTTTATACTTTACTGACTGTTTCTACATGTTTATGTTTATTGTTTTCAGATGTTATTTTATTATCTGTGGATTCTTGTCTTAAATATTTGGATTAATTCTTGATGTGTAGATCATTAGATGATAACAGGAGGTGTTCAGCATTATTTACTGTATAACACGACACAATATCAACAGTTATTTCTGAATGTAAACACAGTTTCATAGGTAGTGTTGAGGGTGTAATATCAGTGTTAAAATTGTTTATTTTTATTAAATGGTCTATTTTTATTCACAGTAATAATCAGAGTAAACTTGTGTGTCTGTAGTTCCTCTTTTACTGAAGGAGGTTTTTGTACGACTCTTTATCACTGTGTGAGTGGAAACTCATAATACTGTTGACAGTAATAATCTCCTGCATCTTCAGGCTGAACATTTCTGATATTCAGTTTGAAGTTTGTGTCTGATCTCCCATCAGTAAATCTCTCAGACACACCAGACACTCGGCTACCAACACTATAGAAAAGGAGTTTGGGTTTTTCTCCGGGTGTCTGATGATACCAAACTAAACTGGATTGAAAAGCAGAACTACTGGATTTACAGATGAAAGAGATGCTTTCTCCTCCTGACACCATCTGAACTTTGGGACTCTGAGTGAGAATAATCTCACCAAAACAACCTGAAAAACAACACAAGCATCAGATCAGTGTTAGTCATCATGACACAAAGATGAATAAAGATTGAGATGCAGTCATTGAATGTGACCTGTAAGTGAAATGATCAGAGAACAGATGAGAGTTTGTGTTGTCATGTTTCCAGTGAATGATTGAGAAGTGAAGGAGCTGTGATGTCCTGACTGACTGACAGTCTGATCTTCTGCTCTCATCTCATCACAATCACACAAATTCAAATCTGTTTCCTCTCTCACTGTCATCTATTTACAAACAGAAGAAATCTCAATCAAATGACTGAAACATTTACATCTTTCTCAGGTTTTAGATGAAAGTAACAGACAAACACTACAGTAGAGCTGTTTACAGTCTTTGTCTTTATCTCACTGAATGATAAAAGTTTAGTGTTGAGTTTATAAAGATTCACACATCGGCCCAATGACAGAGTCGTCTCTATTAACTTAGACAATAGACAAACACACAAAACAATTGTGTATAAAGTTCTGCTTACTGAAATATTCAGAGATTATTTTTTCTTATAAACACAAATACACACTGAAGAAATGAGTCATTCAATTTACTCCATTTTTTAAGATAGCTGGTCGCAATCAATTTATTTGCTACATTTATTAAGCTACATTTAAACAAACAAACAAAAAATAACAAAACAAAACAAAAAACTTTTGTTTAAATGTAGCTTAAATAAATTGATTGCAACCACTCACCTTAAAACAATTGAGTAAATTGAAAGAATTTTTTTCTGTGCAGTTCTTTAAATCATATTTAATTGGTTTGGTTCTCTTGATCTGAAGGGACACTGAACTGTTTGAGATAACATGAGTAGATTTTCTCTTAAGTTAACCCTTTAGTTACTCGAGGTGTTGAATGTGTTTAGTAGACTTTCAGTGATCTGAACTGCAGGAGAAGAGAAGACACACAGATCAAATCCTGAATATCAGTAACAGATAGAGACATCTGATGTTTTATTACTTTGGGTTTGTTTGTGAACATCATACTTTTAGCAAAGCTGTAAGACAAGTTTCATCTGTTTGTGGATTTTGTCATATAGACGGTTTCATCGGACACACGTGCACTGACGCGATACACGTCTGGATCCGAACTTTACTTCCGGTTTGATTTTTTTTATGGTCTGACTAGTTGCTAAACTGATCTCTTGAAGAAATGCCTCTTTGAAAATAACAAATGTTTTGGTTTCCTAATCTATGTATTGTTTTTTTTTTTGCTTGTTATATAAATAAACTACGTTTAAAGAACTTTGTTGTTATTTATTCTTAGCAGAGTTTACCGGAAGTTACGTGCGGACCACAACAGCCGCTTGTTTATGTTGTTACTGCTGAAACCATCTATACAAGAATTTATATAGATACAAGAATCCTCAGATCATCTAAACAACTTCTGTAGTAAAGAAACTCATCAGATGATGATTTAATAAAATAATACAGTTTTAATAAGATGAGTAATTAAAGAGATTTCAAACCTTTTCAGAAATATTTGATCATATCAGAGCTCAAATCATAAAGAGTTTAATCATTGTGTTAAATGTGTTTGTTATAAAGTCAGAGTTAGTGAAGCGTTCAGAGGTTTTTGTACAGCTGCTCAGTTTGTTTCTATCACTGTGGTACACATTCGGCACCGGCACGAGACTGGAAGTCGGCAGTAAGTACAAAAATATATAATAACTATATTAAAATTTATTTTTTTCAGCATGCAGTTATATTATGAAGCAATAATTTCTCTTTTATTAATTATTTTTAATTCTCAGTAAAAGCGTTTTGAATATAAATTGAGATTTCTTTTGAAGACTGCATGTAATTTAGTGATATAAACATAATGTTGTTTTCACGAGAGGAAAAATCAAACACTTCAGTATTAAAATTATTATCATGCAGAATTAAATGTGTTATTTTTTTAAATTAAAGCTAAGCAAGTTTACTGATATAACACATTTCATGCACAGAGATAATAAACTCTTTACCTTATATGTTTAATGTTTATGGGTTTTAAAATGAATTGTGTTGTATTATGAGATTTTTTTTCTAGTCTGAAGTTATTGTGTCTTGACGATAAATTTGCTGAATTTAAAGAAGAAGGTCAAATCTTAATTTATTTGTCTTTATTAACACATTTTGAGATTCAAGTGTCTGCTACTTTAATTTTTGTTGTGTGGTGCGCAGACTCACTTCATATAAACACGAGTTAACAGAAGACATCTTGTGTCTCCGTACTGACCAAATAAATTCAGTATTAATTTTAAAGTGAACTTCATAAATAACTACAAGCTCAGATAGAAATAGATAGAAATTAAAAACATCAATCAAGGAACTGTAAGAGATACAAGTAACTTCATAAGATGTATAAATGATTATTGTTATATTGTTAATTATATTGATTTGTTGATTTATCAGATCTCCAGAGTGGCTTTGATGTTTCCACAAATAAAAGTGTCAGCGCATAACAAAACAACAAGAGATGAAACTGCGATTAAACCGCTTATCACAGAACGCCACGCAAGCACAGTGAAGACGATTGAATATTTACACAAACTTCTGTTACAAACCTTTATAAGATTCACTATGATAGGATAAAATCATATTAAACATATTTTACATTAAACATATTTTTACATTTTACATGAAAATACCACTGACAATAAATTATTACATTTTTATGTGCACTGTAAAAAAATCTTTGCTGCCTTAATTTTTTTTTATTTTATTATTTATGTTGACAAGAGATGAGTTACTACAACTTATAAAAGAAAGTTGACATGAAGTTATAACAACTCATCTTTAGTCAAGATAAATAATAGTAAATTGAAATGACTTGTAAATCTGAGTTGATTCAACAAAAAAATTTACAATGTGTTTGCGAGATGCTTTAATATGAAGTGATTTATAATGCAGTCAAGATATTGTACAGATTTTGGGAATCAAACCCATGACCTTGTTGTTGCTGCACTTGAATCACAGGAAACAAATATTCATATAAAATATTGTTGTATTATTACTGTGTTTGTGTTATAATAAGTGTAGTGCATTAACAGAGTAAATGATATTAACCGATGATATGATATTAAACTCAAAAACAGAATATATATTTGATTATAGATTTATTTGATTTCTTTTTAATCTCTTGATCTTTTTCTCTGTGTATCTGTGTATGTCAGGTGTAAGTCGTCCTAAAGTGATCGTCCTGCCGCCGTCCAGTGAAGAGATTTCCAGCAAGAAGACAGCAACACTGATGTGTGTGGCCAGCAATGGTTTCCCTTCAGACTGGAGTCTGAGCTGGAAAGTGAATGGGAAGATGTCAGGATCTCAGGAGAACAGAGCTGGAGTCCTACAGAAAGACGGCGGTCTGTACAGCTGGAGCAGCAGTCTGACTCTCACTGAACAAGAATGGATCAACAGAGACTCAGTGATCTGTGAGATCAGTCGGGAAGGTCAGACAGTCACTGGAGAAGTGAAGAAAGATCTGTGTTCTGAGTAGATCCTCTCTTCTTCTCATCTCTTCTTCTCATTCATGTCTCACATCAACAGTGGACAACTATTCATACAACAGTCTGGGGCTCTGCTTTATTCATTCTCTATGCTTTTCAATAAAGAAATATTAAATATTGCTTCTTTGTCTTGTGATTTCTTTTGAATTTGAACAATGAGTGTATTGATCATTGGTTTATAAATAAACTTCACTCAATGAAGCATGAAGACATCTGCAGATAAACTGACACAAGACCAGAAAGACAAACCAGCAACCACTTACATTTGATTTTATGAATGTCATAAATATTAAAACAGAAGACGTACTGTGAGAAAAGATAATAATCATTATAAATGAGTTTTTATTTAATTAGTTTTAGTGTTTGTTGATTTTATTGGATGAACATCAAACTCTTGTGTCTGAACATCTGCTCTGTTCTGAGAAGAACTGAATCTCTTCATCCTGAAGATACAAATATGAGTTGAACTCTCAGTTTCACTCTTTGACTCTTTATTCGCTGAAATGAGACGCTGATGAGTTTAACTGATGGATGAAGAAATGAGCTTTGATCAGATTCAACACTTCACAATGAGTCTGATCTCAGAAGTCAGATTAATATATTGAATTAGAGAAGATCAAATGAAGAAATGTTTTTAACCTGCACTTCAACATTCAAGATTTATTTCTCACATCCACAGATATATAAATACACAACTTTGTGTGTGTGTGTGTGTGTGTGTGTGTGTGTGTGTTTGTGTGCGTGTGCGCGTGTGTGTGTGTGTGTGTGAGTGAGTGAGTGAGTGTGCGTGCGTGTGTGTGTACAGCTGCAGTATCTGTCAGGTGTATGTGTGCAGTCAAGGAGGTTTTTGTACGACTCTTTATCACTGTGTGAACACATATTTACTGTTGATATAGTGTACACTCATACAGTAATAATCTCCTGCATCTTCAGTTTGAACTTCACTGATACTCAGAGTAAAATCTGTTTTTGATCCACTGCCACTGAATCTTGATGGAGTTCCAGACTGTAACTCATTTGCTTTTTTAATCAGGAGTTTAGGAGCTTCTCCAGGTTTCTGTAAGTACCAGGACAGAAAGTGATAACCTGAGCTCTCATAGACTTCAGGATTAGTTTTACAGGTGATAGTAACTGTGTCTCGTAGATGAACAGATTTGACTGCAGGTGTTTGAATGACGGTCACTTCACCTCTTGATTCTACATAAAGAAAATAAAAATATGAGTAAAGATTCAGAATGAATGAATTATTTAGCACAGAGGATGAATTTTAATGTTGTTCTCACCTCTGAAACAGAAACAAGTTAACATCCAGATGAAGATGCTGATGAAGGTCATGGTGACTGTGAGTTTAGATTTCTGATGATGAACTTCTGATGTGTCTATAAAAAATCCTCAAGTCTTTCCAATGCAAAGAGTCTCTATGCAAATTTATCTTTAGTAGCTTTTCACAGATCATCCGAATGTGTCTTATTTAAGTCCTTTCATTATTTACAATGAATTGATAAACATCATCAAACCCTAAATAAACCAAAATAATGAAAGTGTGACCAATGCATGGACTTTCTGATGCAATTATGAAAATCTTCTTGCTCAATCCAGCAGATATCTGACTTACAGAGATGTGTAAGATATGAATGAGGTGTTCACAATGTCAGTCTGATCATTACATACACAAGACACATTTGTGTTGGAATGTTTCTTGGTTTGATTTGTTGAAGTTGTTTCTGTCCACTTTTATGGCTGGCATTTATTTTTTATCTTATGGGTCTTCATGAACAGGACAAAGAGATGAGATCTGATTTAATAATAAAATAAAAGCTATATATATAGTACGGTCTTTTTAGTAAGGTTTTGTGTCTACTTGTTAAACACTGATTTGAATTACATACACAATACAAAGTGAAAATTTGGATTAACTTAAAAAATTACTTTAATTGGTAAAACCTAATTTTTTGTTTGTTCAACTCTTCAGATGAAAAATTTAAGTTGAATAAACTTAAATGTTTTTACGTGTTACCAATTGAAGAAACTTTTAAAGTTGAACCAACGTTTTACAGTTTATGATCAGACAGAAATATTCAGTGACCTGATATCTACATGCAGTCAGTTAACCTACAGACTAAAAACCTTGAGTCTTAGATGTTTGATTCAATATTTTATAATAAAATATTTTATAAATATGCATAACTATATACAAAGAGGATGTTTGTATTTTGTGCGCTGTTTATACGCAAAAATTATCTTTCCATGCAATTTGTGGTGTGTGTATAAAACACACTTTTTGTGTAGCCTGCATATAATACGAATTTGAAAATATGAAATTTGTAAAATATGGTGGCCGTTAGTTTTTTCTCATAGGTCTACATTTGGCAGACACATTTAACTAAAATGATTTGATAATTGGCAATCTGTAATGTTTTGTTATCGTCAATATTTAACAGTTGGGCAAAAGCTATCAAATATTTATGCAAAAATGTTGCATAACTTATTTTAAATACAGAGCATTAAGTGGTGCATTAAACTTACAATTTTGTAGTTTCTTAATCTTTGATTTGTTTTTATAAGTTATATTATGTTTCTGGAGTGATTTTCTTGACAAATAGCCTCCCTTTAAAACTGAAACGATGAGCCATGCATCAAACTGAAAGACGTGAACCCAAGCGCATAAGCTCAATCATTTTAGGCTACCAATTTATGATCATGAAGACTGATAACCCGTTTACCTCGTCTCGTACAAATCTTACTAACATAAAATTAGAAAACAATACGTTTACAGATGAACCTCGAATGTTAAAATTCGGCCTTCTTAACATTAGATCTCTTACCAATAAAGAACCCATTGTTAATGAAATAATTACTAACCAAAACTTAGATGCACTCTCTTTAATAGAAACCTGGCTTAAAGCAGACGATTACATTAGTTTAAACGAATCCACCCCACAAGACTACTATTATAAACATGAACCGCGTTTAAAGGGGAGAGGGGGTGGTGTAGCTACAATTTACAAAAAAAAATTTAAAGTAAACCATAAATCTGAACTAAAATTTAATTCATTTGAAATAATGCTATTAAATATGGAAATAACCGATCGTAACCATAAACAGCTCTCTTTTGTCCTTGCTACAATCTATAGACCTCCGGGCCATCATGTAGATTTTCTTAAAGAAATATCAAATTTCCTGTCTGACCTCGTAGTCACTGTAGATAAAGCTCTTATCGTTGGTGACTTTAATATACATGTTGATAACCCAACAGATACATTAGGATTAGCATTTATGGATATTCTAAATTCTCTCAATATTAGACAAAACGTGACAGGGCCCACACATACTCATAGGCACACATTAGACTTAATTCTGTCACTCGGGCTCAATATTAATGAAATCGAGATATCACCTCAGAGCGATGCAGTTTCAGACCATTGCCTTGTCTCATACACGGTACTTCTAGATATGATCACTCGATCCACAATACGCTACCGACTAGCCAGAACAATAATTTCCACCACTAAAGATAACTTTATTAGCACTCTTCCAGACCTGTCCCAAATGAAACATGTAGCAGATAACCCTCAAGATCTAGATATTGTAATAGAAAACCTGAACAGTATTTGTTCTAACACGTTGGATGCCGTAGCTCCAATTCGAAAAAAGAGAATCAAAGAAAAAACGCCAGCTCCATGGTACGACCATCATACCGCTGCCCTTAAAAAGGCTGCTAGAAAAATGGAAAGAAATTATAGAAGCACAAACTTAGAGGTATGGCGTGCAGCATGGAAAGAGAGTGTTAAACACTACAGACAGGCTATAAAAATCGCCAGATCTACGTATCTCAGCAATCTTATTAAAGAAAATCATAATAACCCTCGCTTCCTCTTGAGCACAGTTGCGAAACTGACTAGAAATAAAGAACAAACAGAACCCACTAATAAACTCCCACACAATAGTAACGACTTCATGAACTTCTTTACTAAGAAAATTATGATTATTAGGGAAAACATTGTAGGTACCCAAGCAGCCACCACTCTACGCAGTAATATATTTAGCGCTAGCTTACCATACCAACATCTTGAGTCATTTAAACCTACTACAATAGAAGAGCTATCTAAATTAGTAGCGTCATCCAAATCATCGTCCTGTATATTGGACCCTGCTCCCACAAAATTACTCAAAGAGGTATTCCCTATAGTGTCTAACCCAGTACTAAATGTCTTTAATTCATCATTAGAATTAGGCTACGTTCCAACAGCTTTCAAACTAGCAGTTATTAGACCGCTCATTAAAAAACCAAACCTTGACCAGGGAGATCTAAATAACTTTAGACCAATCTCAAATCTCCCTTTTCTTTCCAAAATATTAGAAAAGGTAGTGGCAAGCCAGCTACGCACATTCCTAGCAAATAATAGTACGTATGAAAAGTTCCAATCAGGATTCAGGCCCCACCATAGCACAGAGACAGCGCTGCTTAGAGTTACAAATGGCCTTCTCCTAACATCCGACCGTGGCGAAATATCACTCCTTATATTATTAGACCTTAGTGCAGCCTTTGACACAATAGATCACACAATCTTACTTAATAGGCTAGAAAACTATGTTGGCATCAGTGGTCAGGCGCTAGCTTGGTTCAGATCGTATCTAACCAATCGCTATCACTTTGTTTATGTAAATGAGGAGGAGTCACATCACTCCCTGGTTAAATACGGCGTACCGCAGGGATCAGTTTTAGGTCCTATCCTGTTCTCGTTATATATGTTACCTCTGGGAGATATTATCAGAAATCATAACATACAGTTTCACTGCTATGCAGATGACACACAGCTTTACATCTCCTCGCATCCTAGCGAAACACAAAATTTTTCTAAGCTATCAGACTGCATCAGCGATATAAGTGACTGGATGTCACATAACTCTCTTATGCTAAACTCCAATAAGACAGAGATACTTGTTATCGAACCGAATCGCTACAAATATAATATGACAGATTACAAGTTGCCCATAAATGGCTGCACTGTGGTGCCAACCTCCACGGTTAAGAATTTAGGTGTGATGTTCGACAGCAGTTTATCCTTCGACAGCCATATCTCCAATGTCTGCCGCACAGCATTCTTCCACCTTAGAAATATCTCAAAAATACGCCATATGTTGTCTGCATCTGACGCAGAGAAGCTTATTCATGCTTTTATGACCTCTAGAATAGACTATTGTAACTCGTTACTCGGAGGATGCCATGCAAAACAGGTCAACAAGCTTCAGCTAGTTCAAAACGCTTCTGCAAGAGTTCTCACTCTATCTAAGAAGTATGACCGCATAAGCCCAATTCTGGCATCTTTACACTGGCTACCAGTTAAATATCATATACAATTTAAAATATTACTAATCACCTTCAAAGCCTTAAATGGCCTAGCACCCTCATATCTTAGAGAATTATTATCAGAATACAATCCATCACGTGCATTGCGGTCACAAAATTCTGGCCTCTTAATTATCCCTAAAATATCAAAAGTGTCTAAAGGTGGCAGATCCTTTTCCTACTTAGCCCCTAAGCTATGGAATGATTTACCAACCGATGTCCGAAAATCAGAGACAGTAGATAACTTTAAATCTAGACTTAAAACTTTTCTCTTTAACAAGGCTTTCAAATAGTTGTTTTAACAATGGTACTTATCTCCTAATAGCTAGCTTGTACAACCTTATAAATAAATAAATTAATGAATAAATTAAAACCTTTTTTTCGTCAACACTCCAAAGCATGGTAATTCTCATTAATACTCTTTAGTAATATGCTGAAACTTTGAATTGGTTTTCGATTGAGTCTTAACTGCCAAATATGGCCGGCTTGCAATTTTGGCCTTTTCCCATGACCTTAAAATAGTATGTCATACAGAACCGTTTGCCACTGTACGTTAGTATTAACGATGGCAGTGGGGCCTCTGGCCTTAGTCAAACGAGTTCTGTTTCCGTTTCTAAAATCATCAACTATATGTAATACACTTAACCAGCAATATTTAGCCTGTCCGGAACCGAGCTGACTAAAACCACATTACTGTGTGACACTTGTTTTCTATGTGAACGGCCCCTACGCTAATAAGATTTTGTTTCTCTCTCCCTGTCTCGTCCTGATCCCGAGGACGAGACAAACAGATCCAGTTCCGCTACATGTGAACGTCGGCACACAACTGATCTACTAGCTGTTCTTCAACGTGATGTCCAGCTGATGCCTGACCAAAGACCACCGGCAGAACCCGCTTAATCTCCGCTTAATCTCCGCTTAATCCCGGCTTAATCTCCTTCCGTTTCAATGTGTATATATATATATATATATATATATATATATATATATATATATATATATATATATATATATATATATATATAACTCCCAAGGGTTTTTTCCTCCTATGACTTTTTTTACTTCCCCGGCTAAAATTCCGGGGGGTTTTTTTCTCCTAGGGGGTTTTTCAACCCGGGGAGGCAGCCTTTTTGGGCTTAACTTCTATACGTTACATTAGTAATACGTTTGCTTATAATGTTGATTTATAGCCGTAGCAAATTTAACTGCTTGTGCTATCGTTTATTATGTTGTGCTATCTGTCGATTTTCTGTGCTTTTCACTGCATCTATTATGTAAAGCTGCTTTGATACAATTACCAAATTGTGAAAAGCGCTATATAAATAAAATTTAATTGAATTGAATTGAATAACTTTTTTTAAGCAAAACTTTGAAACAGGCTATTTGATTTTGAATATTTGATTTTTTTTTGTTTTGTTACATTTTACTTTGTCACTTAAACTCTTTTTCTCTGTGTATCTGTGTATGTCAGGTGTAAGTCGTCCTAAAGTGATCGTCCTGCCGCCGTCCAGTGAAGAGATTTCCATCAAGAAGACAGCAACACTGATGTGTGTGGCCAGCAATGGTTTCCCTTCAGACTGGAGTCTGAGCTGGAAAGTGAATGGGAAGATGTCAGGATCTCAGGAGAACAGAGC
Source organism: Paramisgurnus dabryanus (assembly GCF_030506205.2). Lineage (NCBI taxonomy): Eukaryota > Metazoa > Chordata > Actinopteri > Cypriniformes > Cobitidae > Paramisgurnus > Paramisgurnus dabryanus. The sequence continues at coordinate 30,085,725 of NC_133358.1, read as the reverse complement.
TGGAGTCCTACAGAAAGACGGCGGTCTGTACAGCTGGAGCAGCAGTCTGACTCTCACTGAACAAGAATGGATCAACAGAGACTCAGTGATCTGTGAGATCAGTCGGGAAGGTCAGACAGTCACTGGAGAAGTGAAGAAAGATCTGTGTTCTGAGTAGATCCTCTCTTCTTCTCATCTCTTCTTCTCATTCATGTCTCACATCAACAGTGGACAACTATTCATACAACACTCTGTCTCTCTGCTTTATTCATTCTGTCTGATTTTAATAAACGTCAATAAAGAAATATTAAATATTGCTTCTTTGTCTTGTGATTTCTTTTGAATTTGAACAATGAGTAGCAACAATGAAGCATGGAGACATCTGCAGATGTAGTTTATATTTATCTTTCAAACTCTTATGTATGAACATCTGCTCTTTTATGAGAGGAACTGAATCTCTTCATCCTGAAGATACAAATATGAGTTGAACTCTCAGTTTCACTCTTTGACTCTTTATTCTCTGAAATGAGACGCTGATGAGTTTAACTGATGGATGAAGAAATGAGCTTTGATCAGATTCAACACTTCACAATGAGTCTGATCTCAGAAGTCAGATTAATATATTGAATATTTAGAGAAGATCAAATGAAGAAATGTTTTTTAACCTGCATTTCAACATTTAAGATTTATTTCTCACATCCACAGATATATAAATACACAACTATAGCAGTGAAATCTGACAAACTCACACATTCTGGTTTCCATGTTTTGTGGGGACATTCCATAGACGTAATGCATTTTATACCATACAAACTGTATATTCTATTCCCCTTACCTGCCCCATTCCCTAACCCCAACCATCACAGAAACCTTTCTTGTACCTTAGATTTTCAATAAACATCATCTTGTTTGATTTATAAGCTTGTTTCCTCATGGGGACATCAAAATGTCCCCACAAGGTCACAAAAACACTGGTATTCCTATCTTTGTGGGGACAATTGGTCCCCACAACGTGATAATTACCAGGTACACACACACACACACACACACACACACACACACACACACACACACACACACACACACACACACACACACACACACACACACACACTTAAGCTGAAAGTATAATCACTCATTAAGTTTCTCATTTTCAGCTGAATGTTGTGTTTTGAAGTGAAGACTATCAGTGACTTCAGACAGAAATCTATGAGTGTCAGAGACGAGCGAGTGATCTCTCTGTTCAGTGTGATAAAATCACACACGAGTCTTCTGTAGTCTGATAACTAAAACTGAGGAGCTTCTTCATTCAGACCATCAGACTCCTCAACATTTACATTTATAAAGTACTGTATTCATCTTATACACAGACTATAGAGTGTGTGTGTGTGTGTGCAGCTGCAGTATCTGTCAGGTGTATCTGTGCAGTCTAACTGAAGGAGGTTTTTGTACGACTCTTTATCACTGTGTGAACACATATTTACTGTTGATATAGTGTACACTCATACAGTAATAATCTCCTGCATCTTCAGTCTGAACTTCACTGATGCTCAGAGTAAAATCTGTCTTTGATCCACTGCCACTGAATCTTGATGGAGTTCCAGACTGAAGGGTGCTTGCATAATATATGAGGAGTTTAGGAGCTTCTCCAGGTTTCTGTAAGTACCAGGACAGAAAGTGATAACCTGAGCTCTCATAGACTTCAGGATTAGTTTTACAGGTGATAGTAACTGTGTCTCGTAGATGAACAGATTTGACTGCAGGTGTCTGAATGACGGTCACTTCACCTCTTGATTCTACATAAAGAAAATAAAAATATGAGTAAAGATTCAGAATGAATGAATTATTTAGCACAGAGGATGAAGTTTAATCAGATGAATTTTAATGTTGTTCTCACCTCTGAAACAGAAACAAGTTAACATCCAGATGAAGATGCTGATGAAGGTCATGGTGACTGTGAGTTTAGATTTCTGATGATGAACTTCTGATGCGTCTATAAAAAAAATCCTCAAGTCTTTCCAATGCAAAGAGTCTCTATGCAAATTTATCTTTAGTATCTTTTCACAGATCATCAGACTGTGCCTTATTAAAATCCTTTATATGATTTAAAATGGATTGATAAACATCATCAAACCCCAATTTAAACAAAACAATGAAAATGTGACCAATGTATAGACTTTCAGATTTCAACAAACACCGTTGAGAACAGATGATGAAAATCTTCTTGCTCAATCCAGCAGGTATTTGACTTACAGAGATGTGTAAGATATGAATGAGGTGTTCATTATATTAATCTGATCATTACATTCACAAGACACATTTGTGTTGAGATATTTCTGTGTTTGATTTGTTGAAGTTTTTTTCTGTTCACCCTTATCACCTGCATTTATCTTTTTTATCTTTCAGATCTTCATGAACGGGACAAAGAGATGAGATCTGATTTAATAATAAAAATAATTGCAATGTATACATATTATGATCATTTTAGTAAGGTTTTGTGTCTACTTGCTAAACACTGATTTAAATTACATACACAATACAAAGTGAAAAGTTGGATCAATTTAAAAAATACTTTAATTGGAAACAACTAGTTTTTCAACTCTTTAGATGAAAAATTTAAGTTGATTAAACTCGTTTTGGTTGTTACCATTTGAAGAAACTTTTAAGTGGAACTTTTTCCAGTGTATGATCAGACAGACAGTATTCAGTGATCTGATGTGATATCTACATGCAGTCAGTTAACCTACAGATTAAAAACTTTGAGTCTTGAGTGTTTGATTCAATCTTTCATTCACAGTTTATCACTGACTATCAAACATTCAGCTGAGGTTGGATTACAATAAAGATTTACTTTTCGAAATTCTGTTATGTGTGTATAGTGTCAAACACAAATAAAATAATAAATATCGAAATAAAAGCATTGTTAAGCATGAATTTGTGTTGTGTTAAATGTGTTTGTTATAGATTCAGAGTTAGTGAAGCGTTCAGAGGTTTTTGTACAGCTGTTTGGTTTGTTTCTATCACTGTGGTACACATTCGGCACCGGGACGAGACTGGAAGTTGGCAGTAAGTACAAAAATAATTTTATCATTTACTTGCTACTGCTTTAATATACAATTAAATTAAGTATCATTCATCTTACATTCCTTCTATCAGTCAGGGTGCTTTTAGTATTAACATTTCTTTTGCAGACTTTGTGCCATATTGTACTCTATTGAATGTGTTAAATGATCATAGAGCCAAGTTTTAAAAATTAAAATCATTATCAAGCTGTATTAAACGTGAGGATTAAAAAGAATTCAGGTAAAAGTCGAAATACATTTGTTTTTTCTTGTACTTTTTTATTTAATCAATTATGCAAACATTGTAAAAGGTATTTTAACAGCCCTTGCACAAATACAATTTTCGGAATAAACGTAAATAAAATAAAAAAACAAAAATGGAAAAGAGTAATGATACAATAATATTTTTTTAATTTGTGTATATATTTAGATTCTTCCTCTATTTGTGCTCATCTGGGTATCTGACAGCAGAGCTTCTTTCATGTTTGTCGTGGTGCACATTAAGTGTTAATTGAAAGATTAAAATAATGGATAGTTTAGATGTCTCCAATTGAAGCAAGACTTGATTTTAGATGTTGCTTTGCCAATTTCTAATTTTGTGCCTTTAGAAATATCTTACATGTTTTCCACATGCAACAAACAACAAAGCATAACTAAACACAAAGAGGATAGTTGTATTTTGCGTGCTGTTAATAGGCAAAAATTACCTTTGCATGTATAAAACACACTTTTTGTGTAGCCTGCATATAATACGCACTTGACGCACACCACTAAACATAACTGAGGGGTTAACAGTGCTTATCAGATGCACGCAAAAGGTAACTTTGAATATTAATACTAGCACGCCAAATACAAACAGAAACTTGATACGCAGCATTATTGTAGTGCGGCACAGTTGAACTTGAAAATACTCTGTAAAAATATGGTGGCCGGTAGTTTTTTCTCATAGGTCTAAATTTGGCAGACACATTTAACTGAAATGATTTGATAATTGGCAATCCGTGATGTTTTGTTATCGTCAATATTTAACAGTTGGGCAAAAGCTATCAAATATTTATGCAAAAATGTTGCATACTTATTTTAAATACAGAGCATTAAGTGGTGCATTAAAATTACAATTTTGTAGTTTCTTAATCTTTATGTTTTGTTTTTATAAGTTATATTATGTTTCGGGAGAGATTTTCTTGACAAATAGCCTCCCTTTAAAACTGAAACGATGAGCCATGCATCAAACTGAAGAAGTGAACCCAAGCGCATAAGCTTGATCATTTTAGGCTACCAATTTATGATCACAAAAACTGATAACTTTTTTAAGGAAAACTTTGAAACAGGCTATTTGATATTTTGTTTTGTTACATTTTAATTTGTCACTTAAACTCTTTTTCTCTGTGTATCTCTGTATGTCAGGTGTGTCTGCTCCTAAAGTGATCGTCCTGCCGCCGTCCAGTGAAGAGATTTCCATCAAGAAGACAGCAACACTGATGTGTGTGGCCAGCAATGGTTTCCCTTCAGACTGGAGTCTGAGCTGGAAAGTGAATGGGAAGATGTCAGGATCTCAGGAGAACAGAGCTGGAGTCCTACAGAAAGACGGCGGTCTGTACAGCTGGAGCAGCAGTCTGACTCTCACTGAACAAGAATGGATCAACAGAGACTCAGTGATCTGTGAGATCAGTCGGGAAGGTCAGACAGTCACTGGAGAAGTGAAGAAAGATCTGTGTTCTGAGTAGATCCTCTCTTCTTCTCATCTCTTCTTCTCATTCATGTCTCACATCAACAGTGAACAACTATTCATACAACACTCTGTGTCTCTGCTTTATTCATTCTTTCTGCTTTTAATAAATGTCAATAAAAGAGAAGTAACATTATATTATTTTGATTTCTTTTGTCTCTTTTATAAATATGTTGATACTTCAGGAGTTCACACATCTCACATTTATAAATAAACTTCACTCAATGAAGCATGAAGACACCTGCAGATAAACTGACACAAGACCAGAAAGACAAACCAGCAACCACTTACATTTGATCTTATGAATGTCATGAATATTAAAACAGAAGACGTACTGTGAGAAAAGATAATAAAACATCATTATAAATGAGTTTTTATTTGACTAGTTTTAGTGTTTGTTGATTTTATTTGAGGAACATCAAACTCTTGTGTATGAACATCTGCTCTGTTCTGAGAGGAACTGAATCTCTTCATCGTGAAGATACAAATATGAGTTGAACTCTCAGTTCCCTTTCAGTCGGTCACTACGACGTCACGTCGTGACCGACGAATTGGGAACTCGCTTAGAGAGACCAATCTGCTTCGAATACTACTAAAACGCCAATGAACTTGGCATTGAGATATTTGCATAATGCTGGCGCCGCCCCGCCAGGTGCGTATATAAGCAGCAGGTGCAAATAAGGAAATTAGCTTTTTATCGCTTCGAAAGCCGGCAGTATCTGCTACTGAGAAGCTACTTTACTCTGGTGGGATTCGATTGCTGAAGTTGGTTGGACTAGCAGTACCACAGCGGACGCTTCGCTTAATTCCACGACTCTACACCTGTTTGTTGTTTTGAGTTTAGTGTGTGCGTTGCCTTCCCTGTGCGCATCATCAACTGAGCATCTGAGTGAATTTCCCTAAAAGAGTGATACGAGAGAGCTTTGTGCCTTGTTAAAGGCAGCCACTCTCTCGTATATCCGGACATCAGCGTCCTTTTCAGGATGGCTTTTCGTCCGTGCGATCTTGGGTGCGGCAAATACATGGGTCCGAAGGACGGTCACGAGCGTTGTCTTTCGTGTTTGGGCATCGAGCACGCAGAGGCAGCGTTCGCTGGGGGTAAGTGTTCTCACTGCGAGAACATGTCCCTTGTGGATTTGCGCAGACGGTTGTCTTTCCTCCGGGAAAAACGCAACCCTCGTCATGCGAGTGCTGAACGCCGCCACGGTGCGGCTGTGAAGCTCTCTAAGGACGACCTGCGCATCACTGTGCTGAGCCGAGCGGGGGATTCGTCCTCAGGCTCTCAGCCTCCTCATCCACAGCCGCTTGATGTGCCGATGGAGACTTCAGCGTCGTGTTCTACGATGTCTCTAGAATCCATCGTGCCGCCCTCCGGGTCCACCGACGCCGCAGCATCCGAGGGTGGGCCTCCTCCCCCTGACGTGGACCCCGACGCCCTTCCTCCCTCTGGTCGGGTTGGGACGCCGGAGTTCGATCCAGAGATGGTGGCCGTGCTCGCTCGAGCGGCGGAGACCGTAGGGTTAGAGTGGGTTCCCCCCCCTCAGCCCGAACCGTCCCGCCTGGATGATTGGTTCTTTGGAGCTGCCCGGGTTTCACAACCCTCTCCACCGGTGCCTTTCTTCCCCGAGGTGCACGAGGAGCTGACTAGAACCTGGAAGTCGCCGTTTTCCACGAGATTACGGCCGTTTCAGCCCTCCCCCCTCACCTCCCTCACCAGCGGAGCCGCTAAGGGTTATACGGGGATCCCTCCCGTGGAGCGTGCTGTCGCGATGCAGCTGTGTCCGGCACACGCTCCCTCTTGGAAGGACCGCCCAACCCTCCCCTCTCGTGCCTGCAGACAGTCCTCCGGTTTAACGGGCGCTGCCCACCAGGCATGTGGAGAGGCGGCCTCAGCCCTGCACGCAATGGCGTTGCTGCAGGTTCACCAAGCCAAAGCCTTGAGGGATCTGCACGAGGGAGGACACGACTCGCCTGTCCTTTCGGAGCTCCGGGCTGCCACTGACCTGGCTCTTCGCGCTACGAAGGTGACAGCGCAGGCGATTGGTCGTGCCATGTCCACGATGGTGGTCCAGGAACGCCACTTATGGCTATGTCTGGCGGACATGTCGGATGCGGAGAAGAACAAGTTCTTGGACGCTCCAGTGTTGCAGGCTGGCCTTTTCGGTGAGTCGGTGGAGTCCTTCGCCCAGCAGTTCTCCGCCGCCCAGAAGCAGACAGAGGCGATCGCTCAGATCATGCCCCGGCGCAAGCGACCTGCATCTCGCCCTCCAGCGCCGGCGGGCCCGTCTGCTCCTCGCCGAGGGCGCCCTGCGGCGGCTGCCTCCACCCCCCCACTAGAACATCTTCCAGGCCACGGAGGGGGAACAGCCGTCGGCAGCCCGCCCCGCCCGCCCGCCCCACCCGCTTCCCGTGGTAAACGGAAATCGAAGCGGCCCTGAGACGGGCGACCTGGAATTGGATGGGATCACTCTTCGGGAGACGGTGACGGCATCGCTCCCTCCACCGGTAGAGGGCCGGATGGAGAATCCTTGGTTTCGTTTTGTTTCTGTTCCGCCGGCTTCTCAGCCGGCACCCACAAAACCACAAAAAGAGTGCATTCCTATTCCTTCTCCAGGTCTTCAGAGGATCGAGAGAGATGTGAGCGGGCATTCACATGCTCTTCCTCCCTCTCCTCTATCGCCAGCGGGTGTTCTGAGGAGTTCCAGCTCTCCGCTGAGGAGACGGGACCACCAGCACCCTCTTCGGAGTCTGTGCTCTCCGCTGAGGAGACCAGACGACCGTCACCCTCAGCGGGCTCAGGTCAGTGTCACACACACACATACTGTAGATACTTATGCTGTCCCAGCAGACGTACTGGCAGTACCACCTGTCCCGCTCCGCCGCCCCCCCGCGGGTACCCCGGTAGTGCCGTTAATTCCCCTCGTACGATCCCTGGGGGCTTGGCTTCAGCTTCCCAGCCCGTCTCGTTGGGTTTTACGCACTGTCCGCCTCGGTTACGAAATACAATTCAACCGGCACACACCCAAATTCTCGGGCATTCGTTTCACCACGGTGAAAGCGTCCGATGCACATGTACTGCGTGCAGAGGTCGAAGTCCTGCTGGCGAAGGACGCGATCGAGCCGGTCCCTCCAACCGAGATGAGATCGGGCTTCTACAGCCCGTATTTTATAGTACCCAAAAAGGGCGGGGGGTTACGACCGATCTTGGATTTGCGCGTTCTGAACAAATCTCTGCAGAGGAGGTCTTTCAGGATGATAACACCGAAGCAAATATTCAATTCAATTCGCCCCCAAGATTGGTTTGCGGCTATAGACCTGAAAGACGCGTACTTTCATGTGTCCATTCTCCCTCGTCACAGACCGTTTCTCCGGTTTGCATTCGAGGGACGGGCATACCAGTACAAAGTTTTACCGTTCGGGCTATCCCTCTCTCCCCGTGTGTTCACGAAAGTAGTGGAGGCGGCGTTAAAACCCCTCAGAGAGAGCGGCGTTCGCATATTGGCTTACCTCGACGATTGGCTTATAATAGCGCATTCTCGACGGACGCTTTGCGAACACAGAGATTTAACGCTTCGGCATCTCGCCCGTTTGGGTCTTCGGGTCAACTGGGAAAAGAGCAAACTCTGCCCCACGCAGAGGATCTCTTTTCTCGGGATGGAACTGGACTCGATCGATTTATCGGCGCGTTTGACAGAAGAGCGCGTCCAGTCAATTCTGACTTGCCTCGGTTCATTCCGAGGGAAGAATGCGGTCCCGCTGAAACAATTTCAAAAGCTCCTGGGGCATATGGCAGCAGCAGCGGCCGTGACACCGCTCGGGCTGCTCCATATGAGACCGCTTCAGCGTTGGCTTCACGATCGAGTCCCGAGGAGAGCGTGGCGCGCCGGCATCCATCGTGTAACCATTACACCTGCGTGTCGCCTAACATTCCCCCCGTGGTCGGACCCCGCGTTTCTCAGGTCCGGTGTGTCCATGAGACAGATCGCTCGGCATGCTGTTGTACATACAGATGCGTCCGACACGGGCTGGGGTGCCACGTACGACGAGCTTACGGCTTCAGGGGTGTGGACAGCACCCCAGTTGCACTGGCATATCAATTGCCGAGAGTTGTGGGCAGTATATCTGGGACTTGTACGCTTCGCTACGGAGCTGCGAGGGAAGGATGTACTAGTATGCACCGACAACACTGCGACCGTTGCGTATATCAACCGTCAAGGCGGTTTGCGCTCCCGTCACCTGTCGCATCTCGCTCGTCATCTCCTCCTTTGGAGTCAGAAGCATCTGAGGTCCCTTCGTGCCATTCACATTCCGGGCTCGCTCAATACAGCAGCGGACGCGCTTTCTCGAGCTGCGCGCCCCGGCGAATGGCGACTCCACCCCCAGACGGTCCAGCTAATTTGGAAGAAGTTCGGTCGTGCGCAGATAGATCTGTTTGCGTCGCCGGACGATACCCACTGTCGCCTATTTTATTCACTAACCGAGGGCAGCCTCGGCGTGGACGCATTGGCACACAGCTGGCCTCGGGGGATGCGCAAATACGCATTCCCCCCAGTGAGCTTAATCGCACAGACACTGTGCAAGGTCAGGCAGGACGAGGAGAGCCTTTTACTGATCGCCCCATATTGGACGAGCAAGAATTGGTTTCCAGAGTTAATGCTCCTCGCGACAGCCCCTCCCTGGCGGATTCCCCTGAGGAAGGACCTTCTTTCTCAAGGAGGGGGCACATTATGGCACCCGCGCCCCGACCTGTGGGATCTCCATGTGTGGTCGTTGAGCGCGCGCAAGGTTTAGGTGATTTACCGCAAGCGGTATCTAACACAATCAACGCGGCACGAGCTCCGTCTACGAGACGGGCTTACGCGTTTAAATGGAACCTTTTCGTCACCTGGTGCTCTTCGCAACGCGAGGACCCCAGAGAATGCCCTATTAACACCGTGCTTTTATATCTTCAACATAGGTTAGACGGTAGGCTGTCACCCTCCACCATTAAAGTTGATATCGCTGCTATCTCTGCTCATCACTCACTTATTAACGGCAGAACAGTTGGCCAGCATGATTTGGTTGTTAGATTTCTAAGAGGCGCTCGTAGGCTAAACCCCTCGCGCCCTCCTTCTATTCCTCCCTGGGACCTGTCCATGGTGCTGAAAGCCCTTCAGGCCCCCCCGTTCGAGCCTTTGCAGTCTGTGAGTCTGAAGCTTTTATCAATGAAAGCTCTGACCCTGCTAGCATTGGCCTCAGTGAAGAGAGTAGGGGATTTACATGCATTCTCTGTTGACGACTCGTGCCTTCAGTTTGGTCCTGCTGCCTCAAGCGTAACATTGAGGCCCAGACCAGGCTACGTGCCCAAAGTTCCCACTACTCCTTTCAGAGATCAAGTGGTGAGCTTGCAAGCGCTGCCTCCGGAGGACGCAGACCCAACCATGGCTTTGTTGTGCCCCGTACGCGCACTGCGACTCTACGTGGATCGCACGCAAAGCCTCAGGACCTCAGACCAGCTCTTTGTTTGTTATGGTGGCCAGCAGAAAGGGAAAGCTGTCACTAAGCAGAGGATGTCTCATTGGATAGTTGATACTATCGCCCTGGCTTATAATCTTCAGGGTATTCCTTGCCCCTTTGATTTGAGAGCGCACTCCACACGGAGCGTTGCCTCATCTTGGGCTCTAGCTCGTGGTTCCTCGCTAACAGACATCTGTAGAGCTGCTGGTTGGGCGACACCTAATACGTTCATTAGATTTTACAGTGTTCGTATTGAGCCTGTATCCTCTCGTGTTCTTTCCTCACCAGGGGGAGCACGGAGAACAGTCTCACAGGTCGGCTTGCAGCCTCCAACTGATGCTTCATAACTGTGTCAGTATGGAAGGCCTTCAGAACAAAAATGCGTAATGGTTTGAATTGTTCTTCCTCCGCTGCCCTGGCAGCCTTTGTTGCGGAGCATTGGCTGTCAGCCTTTCACTAGCTGTATCCTCGCGAACCTATGTGTCTGGCTCGGGCTCCACATTGTGTCCCACCGGGTTCCTTTGTGAGTATTTTTCCGTGGGGTTAATCCTACCAGCCCACGTTTCCCTTAGCAGAGCACTGCTTTGCTTACACAGCCACGGCTGTCTTTATTCCTCAACTACGGTTGACTTTCGCCCACCATTAGCCCTTAAGACGGGTGGTGGCTTCCGCAGCGTTCCTATCCCGCTCAGGTAGGGCGCTTCCCAGTCGCTGGCACTTCTGTGGGGTTAAAGGAACATCTAGTGCCTGGCCTTCTGCCTTAAAACCTACCTCCTCCTCCTTAAGTGGAACCGGAGGGCTTTTACGCAGTCACTGGAAGAGGTCAGCCCCTAGTGGCGTTTTGATAGGGATTCCCAATTCGTCGGTCACGACGTGACGTCGTAGTGACCGACTGAAAGGGAACGTCTCGGTTACGGATGTAACCCTCGTTCCCTGAAGGAGGGAACGGAGACGTCACGTCCCGTCGCCACAGGTGCTGCCACCTGCTGTTACGGCCGGTCACACTTTCCGGCTTTCTCAGCGAAAAAGAAGCTAATTTCCTTATTTGCACCTGCTGCTTATATACGCACCTGGCGGGGCGGCGCCAGCATTATGCAAATATCTCAATGCCAAGTTCATTGGCGTTTTAGTAGTATTCGAAGCAGATTGGTCTCTCTAAGCGAGTTCCCAATTCGTCGGTCACGACGTGACGTCTCCGTTCCCTCCTTCAGGGAACGAGGGTTACATCCGTAACCGAGACGTTTCACTCTTTGACTCTTTATTCTCTGAAATGAGACGCTGATGAGTTTAACTGATGGATGAAGAAATGAGCTTTGATCAGATTCAACACTTCACAATGAGTCTGATCTCAGAAGTCAGATTAATATATTGAATATTTAGAGAAGTTCAAATGAAGAAATGTTTTTAATCTGCACTTCAACATTCAAGATTTATTTCTCACATCTACAGATATATAAATACACAACTATAGCAGTGAAATCTGACAAACTCTCTATAGTCTGTGTATAAGATGAATACTTTATAAATGTAAATGTTGTGGAGTCTGATGGTCTGAATGAAGAAGCTCCTCGTGAGTTTCTCAGTTTTAGTTATCAGACTACAGAAGACTCATGTGTGATTTTATCAGACTGAACAGAGAGATCACTAACTCGTCTCTGACACTCATAGATTTCTGTCTGAAGTCACTGATAGTTTTCACTTCAAAACACAACATTCAGCTGGAAAGGAAAAACTCAATGAGTGATTATAATTTTAGCCAAAACTTATTTAGTGTTTTACAAACACAGACCAGCTGTGTGTGTGTGTGTGTGCGTGCGTGCGTGTGCGTGCATGCGTGTGCGTGTGTGTGCATGTGTGTGCGTCTGTCAGGTGTATCTGTGCAGTCTAAATGAAGGAGGTTTTTGTACGACTCTTTATCACTGTGTGAACACCCAACTACTACTGATATAGTTTGCACTCTGACAGTAATAATCTCCTTCATCTTCAGTCTGAACTTCACTGATGCTCAGAGTAAAATCTGTGTTTGATCCACTGCCACTGAATCTTGATGAAATTCCAGACTGAAGGGTGTTTACATATTTTATCAGGAGTTTAGGACCTTCTCCAGGTTTCTGTAAGTACCAGAACACACAGGCTGGACTACAACCTGAAGTAGGACGTGATAGAGAACATCTCATAGTAACAGAGTCTCCTGATGCTGCAGTTTTCACTGAAGGACTTTGAGTTATTGTGTACTGTGATTTACAACCTGTAAGATAAATAATAAATAAGAATTAAATATAGGTATAGAATTAATTAAAATATTTCCAGTCATGTTTTTATATAAATAAGGTAAATGTATTTAAAAATCTACCTTGTAAGGAGAATAAAAGTGTCGAGATGAAGATGATGGTGAAGGTCATTGTTGATGTTTAGTTTTGTGTGTTGTGTTGAGTTATGAAGTGTTAAACTCACAGCACTATAAACTCTCAGAGATCTGAAGCATCTCATCTGATATGCAAACAGACTCACACTGATTTAAATATTTATCTCATGACATCACAACACAACTTTATACACTGAGTGTTGTGTTTATTATTTTCCACTGATAGTTTTTGTGGATTCTTGTCTTAAAATATTTGGATAAATTCTTGACCTGTCATAGATCAATAGATCATCATTCTAGAGTGGATATTTTCTTCTAAAAGTTGATTCCCTTCGTTTAGATATCATATCTATCGTGTATCAACTACTACACTGAGCTAACATGACTGTGTAAAATGAATGTATAAAGTGTTAGCTACAGATCGTCTGCCAAACCTCTCTTCACAGCGGTGATCTATGCTCACCCTCATCTTTAGGAAACCAAATTTTTTCTCAAAGTATTTGTTTCAGAGGTCAGTTTAGTCAGACAGATAAACAAAAAAAAAAAAACGGAAGTTAAAACTTTGGGCTAATCGCATAACTGCAGCAACGCACGTGCATCTAATAGGATCTCAATTTGCTTTTGCCCCTTTGACGCTGGGGTTAGGGTGGGGTTTTGTTCTTGATTTTTTTCCATAATAATCTTATGTTTTTGTATGATTCACAATTTTTTTTTCAAGGTATTTGTGTCAGATTTCTAGCAGGACTGTTAACAAACATAGACCGGTTAACATCAGGCCAGACCCTTAACAATGGCAACAAGCGTGCGTCTGATTAAACCATCTATAGGCCTCTGTGATGTATTGTTTCAGCTTTCATAAGTCATATTCATAAGAGATTTAGCTTATCTTGAATGGTTTTATACAGACTTTCGTTTAAAAGAGAGGACCGGGTTTCAGTTTGTGTGCAAAATCAGTCCTGTGTGTCTGCAGTTCCTCTTTAACTGATGGAGGTTTTTGTATGACTCTTTATCACTGTGTGAACAGATTTTTACCATTGACATAGTGGAAACTGTAACAGTAATAATCTCCTGCATCTTCAGTTTGAACTTCACTGATGCTCAGAGTAAAATCTGTGTTTGATCCACTGCCACTGAATCTTGATGGAGTTCCAGACTGTAACTCATTTGCTTTTTTAATCAGGAGTTTAGGAGCTTCTCCAGGTTTCTGTAAGTACCAGGATAAAGGTTGATAACTATAGCCCTGATAGACTTCATGATTAGTTTTACAGGTGATAGTAACTGTGTCTCGTAGATGAACAGATTTGACTGCAGGTGTCTGAATGACGGTCACTTCACCTCTTGATTCTACATAAAGAAAATAAAAATATGAGTAAAGATTCAGAATGAATGAATTATTTAGCACAGAGGATGAAGTTTAATCAGATGAATTTTAATGTTGTTCTCACCTCTGAAACAGAAACAAGTTAACATCCAGATGAAGATGCTGATGAAGGTCATGGTGACTGTGAGTTTAGATTTCTGATGATGAACTTCTGATGCGTCGATAAAAAATCCTCAAGTCTTTTCAATGCAAAGAGTCTCTATGCAAATTTATCTTTAGTATCTTTTCACAGATCATCAGACTGTGCCTTATTAAAATCCTTTCATTATTTACAATGGGTGATAAACAATATTTTTGAAACACCAAATTAAACATATAATGTTCATACACTTCTGAATATGATCTTAATGGGAGGAAAAGATGAAAGTGTGAAATTAAATTACATTTTATTTGTGTGCCGCCTTTCACGGTTTTGCATTTGTACAAACCAGCTTTACTGAAAATACATTTAGGAACAAACAGAAAGACATAATAATAAATAAACGAGAAAAAAATGATAGAAAACAGTAAAACATTAAATGCATAGTATAATTGCAAATTTTTTATATTTGTATTACTAACTATATAAATAATTTTATGTTGAATTGTAATGTTTATAATGGTGTTAAACAAGTGTATGTTTCGTAATCTATGATCACATAGTGAATGCTGAAACAGACATATCTATACATGACAAGTGTCAGTGTCAGATCTCATTTCTCCTTTTATTTCACAAATAAAGTTTGATCAGAGTGAATGAAGTATGAGTTTAGTTTGTGTTGATTAATGTGTTGTGTTGTTGTGTTTGTTTTGTGTAGCTGGACCCACAGTGAAGCCCTCAGTGTCTCTGCTGTCACCTGCTGCTCTTCAGATCTCTGGAGACTCAGCAGCATTGCTCTGTTTGCTCAACTCTTAGGGGCCAGTCACACCAAAAGCGCTTAAACGCTTGCAAACGCAAGGCGCGACGCACTGCCTTTTGTAAAAAAAAGAGCAGTGCGACGCGGCTTTTCATATTGCTAAGCAACCACCGAGTCAGCTGTCTTGTCAATCAATCGTGAGCACTCTTTTGCTGTTAACTGTCATATTAGCAGAAACTTTAAAAAGAGGACGCTTCCTCTGACCTTGTTTGAGGGTGAGAGGTGCACAAACACACAGGAGAGAGTGAGCGAGTGGAGTCCGGTTCTTCAAAGCAACTGTAAACTTCCCTCACCACAACGTAAGGCCCGCCTCTCCCCTCATTCGATTGGACAATGGAAAGACGCGAATGACGTCGGGCACTTCTCCGCTCTCAGCACTCCTTGAAAAACGCGTGCGCAGCAGGCAGCAAAAACCGCAAGGCGCTCAGCGCGCATAAACAGCGCGCAAACGCGCCCTGCCCATATAATATCATTCAAAAAAGGTGCCTGCAACTGCCATAAACGCTTTTGGTGTGACTGGCCCCTTACTCTCCACAGGGGGCGCTGGTGAGCTGGACACTGGATGGGTCAGAGGTCACTGACGGGATTCAGACCAGTGCCGAGAGCGAGCAGGACGGCCGATACAGCCGTAAAAGTGTCCTGACCCTCAGTAAAGCACTCTGGGACGAGGCGGAGGTGTTCGTCTGCAGAGTGACACATGATGAAACTCTTCACGAGGTCTCCATGCGTAAGAGTCGCTGTTAGGAGATCTGAGTGTTGATGTTTGTCCAGCTGAAGATCTCTCATATATCTGATGATCTGTGTCAGACTCATGTCAGTCTACTCATACACATCTGATCATTTACACTTTTATAACTCTCACAACATCTCTTGTGTTTGCTTTTACATTCAATAAAGATTTTGAAGACGTTACATTTGTGTTCAAGTCATTTCATTATAAGTCATTTGCTGAAGATTAAAAAATAAAGAGTGCATTTAAAGATGAATGTAAACTAAAGCTGATGTGGTTTGAAGATGTTAACAGGAGACAGACCTGAGAGGATCAGAATCACTCAACACTACCAATGCAAATCTGATTTTCACATCTCACATTTACTGTTTGATTAAATGATGTGAACCTGAACACTTTCACTTCTTCTCAATGGAGACTTTAATTATTTATGATGTTATTTAAGCTTTCAGTGGAAAGGGATATACAATATGTACAGTATAAAGGTCATTGCATATATTGTCTGTGTGTGTGCATGTGTGTGTGCGTGTGTGTGTGTGTGCGTGTGTGTGTGTGTGTGCGTTTGTGTTTGTGTGTGTGTGCGTGCGTGCGTGCATGTGTATCTGTGCAGCTGCAGTATCTGTCAGGTGTATCTGTGCAGTCTGACTGATGGAGGTTTTTGTACGACTCTTTATCACTGTGTGAACACCCAGCTACTACTGATATAGTGTTCACTCACACAGTAATAATCTCCTTCATCTTCAGTCTGAACTTCACTGATGCTCAGAGTAAAATCTGTGTTTGATCCACTGCCACTGAATCTTGATGAAATTCCAGACTCAAGGTTATCTGCAGCATAAATCCTTTGTATGATTTAAAATGGATTGATAACATGATCAAACCCCAATTTAAACAAAACAATGAAAATGTGACCAATGTATGGACTTTCTTATTTCAACAAACACCGTTGAGAACAGATTATGAAAATCTTCTTGCTCAATACAGCAGATATTTGACTTACAGAGATGTGTAAGATATGAATGAGGTGTTCACAATGTCAATCTGATCATTACATTCACAAGACACATTTGTGTTGAGATATTTCTGTGTTTGATTTGTTGAAGTTTTTTCTGTCCACTCTTATCACCTGCATTTATCTTTAATCTTTCAGATCTTCATGAACAGGACACAGAGATGAGATCTGATTTAATAATAAAAATAATTGCAATGTATACATACTATGATCATTTTAGTAAGGTTTTGTGTCTACTTGTTAAACACTGATTTGAAAAACATACAGTACACAATACAAAGTGAAAAGTTAGATCAACTTAAAAATTACTTTAATTGGAAACAACTAATTTTTCAACTCTTTAGATGAAAAATTTAAGTTGAAAAAACTTGTTTTTGTTGTTACCATTTAAAGAAACTTTTAAAGTGAAACCTTTTACAGTGTATGAGCAGACAGACAGTATTCAGTGATCTGATGTTATATCTACATGCAGTCAGTTAACCTACAAACTAAAAACCTTAAAATGTTTGATTCAATCTTTGATTCACAGTTTATCACTGACTATCAAACATTCAGCTGAGGTTTGATTACAACAAAGATTTACTTTTAGAAATTCTGTTATGTGTGTATAGTGTCAGAGAAATACAAATAAAATAATAAATATCGAAATAAAATCATTGTTAAGCATGAATTTGTGTTGTGTTTAATGTGTTTGTTATAGAGTCAGAGTTAGTGAAGCGTTCAGAGGTTTTTGTACAGCTGTTTGGTTTGTTTCTATCACTGTGGTGGACGTTCGGCACCGGGACGAGAAGTTGGCAGTAAGTAAAAAAATCATTTTATCATTTACTTGCTATTGCTTTAATATACAATTAAATTAAGTATCATTCATCTTACATTCCTTCCATCAGTCAGGGTGCTTTTAGTATTAACATTTCTTTTGCAGACTTTGTGCCATATTGTACTCTATTGAATGTGTTAAATGATCATTGAGCCAAGTTTTAAAAATTTAAATCATTATCATGATGTATTACACGCAAGTATTAAAAAGAATTCAGGTAAAAGTCGAAATACATTTGTTTTTTTCTGGTACTTTTTTATTTAATCAATTATGCAAACATTGTAAACGGTATTTTAACAGCCCTTGCACAAATACAATTTTCGGAAAAATGTAAATAAAATAAAAAGACAAAAATCGAGTAATGATACAATAATTTTTTTTATTTGTGTATATATTTAGATTTTTCCTCTATTTGTGCTCATCTGGGTATCTGACAGCAGGGCTACTTTCATGTTTGTCGTGGTGCACATTAAGTATTAATTGAAAGATTAAAATAATGGATAGTTTAGATGTGTCCAATTGAAGCAAGACTTGATTTTACACGTGTTTTCCACATGCAACAAACGACAAAGCATAACTATACACAAAGAGGATGTTTGTATTTTGTGTGCTGTTTATTAGCAAAAATTACCTTTGCATGCAATTTGTGGTGTGTGTATAAAACAAACTTATTGTGTAGCCTGCATATAATACGCACTTGACGCACACCACTTAACATAACTGAGGGGTTAACAGTGCGTATCATATGCACACAAAAGGTAACTTTGAAAATTAATACTAGTGCGCCTAATACAAACAGAAACTCGTGCTATTGTAGTGTGACACAATTGAATTTGAAAATACTCTGAAAAATATGGTGGCCGGTAGTTTTTTCTCATTGGTCTAAATTTGGTAGACAAATTTAACTGAAATGATTTGATAATTGGCAATCCGTGATGTTTTGTTATCATCAGTACTTAACAGTTGGGCAAAAGCTATCAAATATTTATGCAAAAATCTTGCATAACTTACTTTAAATACAGAGCATTAAGTGGTGCATTAAACTTTCAATTTTATAGTTTCTTAATAATTATGGTTTGTTTTTACTGTATAAATTATATTATGTTTCGGGAGTGATTTTCTTGACAAATAGCCTCCCTTTAAAACTGAAACGATGTGCCATGCATCAAACTGAAGATGTGAACCCAAGTGCATAAGCTTGATCATTTTACAACTCTTGACCAAGTGCAAATTTTTTTTGTCACTTAAACTCTTCATCTTTTGCTCTGTGTATCTCTGTATGTCAGGTGTAAGTCATCCTAAAGTGATCGTCCTGCCGCCGTCCAGTGAAGAGATTTCCAGCAAGAAGACAGCAACAGTGATGTGTGTGGCCAGCAATGGTTTCCCTTCAGACTGGAGTCTGAGCTGGAAAGTGAATGGGAAGATGTCAGGATCTCAGGAGAACAGAGCTGGAGTCCTACAGAAAGACGGCGGTCTGTACAGCTGGAGCAGCAGTCTGACTCTCACTGAACAAGAATGGATCAACAGAGACTCAGTGATCTGTGAGATCAGTCGGGAAGGTCAGACAGTCACTGGAGAAGTGAAGAAAGATCTGTGTTCTGAGTAGATCCTCTCTTCTTCTCATCTCTTCTTCTCATTCATGTCTCACATCAACAGTTTGTGTCTCTGCTTTATTCATTCTGTCTGATTCTAATAAACTTCAATAAAGAAATATTAAATATTGCTTCTTTGTCTTGTGATTTCTTTTGAATTTGAACAATGAGTATATTGATCATTGGCTCATGTGTTTGTTTCTAAATAAACTTCACTCAATGAAGCATGAAGACATCTGCAGATGTAGTTTATATTTATCTTTCAAACTCTTGTGTCTGAACATCTGCTCTGTTCTGAGAGGAACTGAATCTCTTCATCCTGAAGATACAAATATGAGTTGAACTCTCAGTTTCACTCTTTGACTCTTTATTCTCTGAAATGAGACGCTGATGAGTTTAACTGATGGATGAAGAAATGAGCTTTGATCAGATTCAACACTTCACAATGAGTCTGATCTCAGAAGTCAGATTAATATATTGAATATTTAGAGAAGATAAAATGAAGAAATGTTTTAAATGCACTTCAACATTCAAGATTTTTTTCTCACATCCACAGATATATAAATACAGAACTATAGCAGTGAAATCTGACAATCTCTCTATAGTCTGTGTATAAGATGAATACTTTATAAATGTAAATGTTGAGGAGTCTGATGGTCTGAATGAAGAAGCTCCTCATGAGTTTCTCAGTTTCAGTTATCAGACTAAAGAAGACTCGTGTGTGATTTTATCAGACTGAAAAGAGAGATCACTCGCTCGTCTCTGACACTCATAGATTTCTGTCTGAAGTCACTGATAGTCTTCACTTCAAAACTCAATGATTGATTATAGTTTCAGACAAACTAAACTCATGTAGTGTTGAAACACAAAAACACAGATCAGCTGTAGGCCCGGCTCCAGATATGAGATGAAAGGTGGGCCAAGTGATATTCCAGATGGGCCGTCGGATGGGGGAGGGGGTTCTTTAATGCTTTAATCTCACATGTCTATATAGTTTTAAAATCATATTTAAGACTGTTAGGGTTGGACTTCCGGTGGCGCTATGAGCGAGTAAGCAGCACAAAACGGAGCTCCGTCAAAATACATAAAAAAGTAAAGTGGCAACGATCATTTTCAGTTCATAAAAGAAAAGCAATCGTTCATCGGTAAAATGAGTTCAACTTCGAGACAAAAAACGGGAAGCAAACAAGAAAATAGGAGGGAAAGAGAAGATAAACGGAGAACACCGAGTCCAGCTGGCACAGAAAACGCTAGCAACGAAGGTCGGCCGAATCAAGAAATGCTAGAAGAATTAAAGAAACTCCGTAAAGAAAACCAAGAAGGACACAACCATACAAAGATATCCCTCGAAAGAGTGGAGCAAACAGTAAAAGATATAAAAGATCAACTAAATGAACACGCGGTGAGAATCGAAAAAGCGGAAGAGAGAATAAGTACTGTGGAAGATACAACCATGCGACATCAGAGGGCGCTACGGTACCTGCTTCATCGTGATATGGAGCTCACCGCAAAGTGCGATGATCTTGAAAACAGAATGAGGCGTAACAACGTGAGAATATACCAGATACCAGAAGGAAGTGAAGGAAAAGATACAGTAGGATTTGTTAAGAAATTGCTGAATGATCTACTTAAACTACCGACAGGATTGGACATCAAGATCGAGAGGGCACATCGCTCGCTAACGTCAAGACCGGCGGATCCAACGGCCCCCCCTAGGTCGATCATTGTAAGATTCCTGGATGCAGCAGTAAAGGACGCGATCATAAGGCAAGCATGGAATCAGGGTCGGATCCATTTCCAGGAAAGGTGAATATTCTTCGATCAGGATTACTCCCCTGACCTCCAGAGGAAAAGAGCAAAAATCTATGAAGTCATTAAACAGTTACGAAAGAAGGGAATACCGGCAAAATGTATATACCCGGCGCAACTAAGACTGAAACTTAACACTGGAGAGAAAACATTTGCGACGCTGACGGATGCAACAGCAAAGCTGAAGGAGCTGGACATTGAAGTACGCTGCGGGGAGAGAGATACGATAGAAGAGGAGCTGAAAGAAAGGCCAGGTAGCAAGAGAAGACGAAACACAATACTGTCAATACGTGACATTAAGGCTCTGATTCAAGAAGAAGTGTAAAGTATTTCAAAATAAGACAATAGTAAGTCCGAATTGTTTCCCAGACTGAAGTAAATTCGGGAAGGTTAGTTCTATTTCTACAAATAGAACATAGAAATATAAGCGTTGTTATACCACTAAGAGTATAGTTAAATGTTAGGTTGCCACACGTTCATATAAGCTTTATGTTAAAAAGTTAGACAGATGCTAGATCAGTACGGTACATGAGTGAATCACACTCAATTGGACCTCTTTTGTACATGTGCAAAATGTTTAAAGGGGTCTTAACAGCACTGTGTGCAATGTTTTCCCCAGAGAGGACAGGCCACACCTCTCTGCCACAGTACCACCTAGGATTAGACTCAGAAAATGTTCGAAAGCTGTGTCTAATGGGACATATGGAAGCTGTAGTTCAATGTAATGTTAATGAGGGAGCCTTTTTCTTTTCTTTCCTTATTTTTTTTTTTTCTTTTTTTTTTCTTTTCTTTTTTTTTCTTTTTTTTCATCCTTTCTTACCTGTCATTACGTACATACAGGACCGATACAACAAAGGAGGATAGTATATATAATATACAAAGGGTATGGCTTCTGTGAATTTTGTTAGTTACAATATAAATGGAATTAATAACCCAATAAAAAGGAAAAAGATCTTTGGACAATTAAAAAAATGGCAAAGTGCGGTAATATTACTCCAGGAAACACATTTATCTGAGATGGAACACCTGAAACTAAAAAGAGAATGGGTAGATCAAGTGTATAGTTCATCATTCGGAAATAAGAAAAAAAGAGGAGTAGCTATCCTGTTTAGTAAAGCGATGTGTTATAACAATGAAAAAACCTTCCAAGACAAGGAGGGTCGATATGTTATGGTGGTTGGAACAATTAGAGGCATAAAAATAACAATCGTAAACATTTACGCCCCAAATGAAGACTGCCCTCTTTTCTTCAAAAAAATTGCAGCATTAGTGGCGGATAAAAGTGAAGGGATCTTACTTATTGGAGGGGACTTTAACTGCATATTGAATACTAAACTAGACAGATCACCTGTAATAGCAAAGCCCCCATCTAAAATGTCCAAGGAAATGATAAACATAATGAAAGAAATGGGGTTAGTGGATGTCTGGCGACATACACACCCTAAGGAAAGAGATTTTACATTTCTATCTCAAGTGCATGGGAGCTATTCGAGGATAGACTACTTTTGTATATCAAAAGCAGACCTATATAAAGTAAGAGAATGCAAAATTGAACCAGTCACCATTTCGGATCACAACCCAGTTATCATGAAAATGAATCTAGGGTTAGACAAACATTTTAGATATTGGAGACTAAACGTTTCAATGTTAACAATTCCCCAAACTAAACAAGAAATACAAGAAGCATTGAAGGAATACTTTTCTATTAATGATGATGGTAATGTCTCCCCTTCAATACTGTGGGAGGCAGGAAAAGCCACAATAAGGGGTAAAATTATATCTATTGGGTCTAGAATAAAGAAACAAAGAAACTCAGAACAACAAAAATATGAAAACGAAATAAAGAAGTTAGAGAGGGAACATAAAATAAATAAAAAAGAAGATACACTTAGGGAGTTAAAAGAGAATAGGAAAAAATTGAATGAAATACTAACATACAAAGCAGAAGGAGCCCTTAGATACATAAAAAGAACATACTATGAAATGGGAAATAAAGCTAGCAGACTTATGGCTTTTCAACTTAGGAAGGACCAAGCTAGTCGCATAGTCCCTAAGATTAAACATCCTGTAACGAAAAACATTGAGACCCAACCCAAAGCAATATCAGATGCTTTTGCTGAATATTATCAAGAGTTATATAGAGGTCAAAACCAGGAATCTAAAAAAGAAAAAATTATAAAATTTCTGAAACCTCTTAATTTGACAAAAATATTGAGGGAAGAAGCATGTAAATTAACAGATCCTATAACAGAAGAAGAAATTAAAGAAACAATTAGTAATTTAAAAAACAATAAGGCACCAGGAACAGGTGGATTTTCTGGAGAGTATTATAAAGTTTTTATGAATGATCTTTCTCCAATACTATGTAAAGTATACAATTATGCATTACAATCAGGAGACCCACCAAAATCGTGGTCCGAAGCCATAATTTCAGTATTGCATAAAGAAGGTAAAGACCCCATACAATGTACTAGCTATCGTCCAATAAGTCTTCTATGTGTGGATTATAAAATACTAACATCTATTATGGCCAAACGAATTCAAAAATATATTAAAAAAGTTATAAAACCAGATCAAACTGGATTTATTCAAGGCCGTCAAGGATCTAACAATGTGAGAAGGGCGTTAAATTTACAATCAATAGCTATAAAAAATAAAAGGAATGCAATGCTTCTCAGCCTTGATGCTGAGAAAGCGTTCGATAGAGTTGATTGGCTATTTTTGGAACAGACACTGATGGAAATGGGTTTCGGAGAAAAACTTGTAACTTGGATTAATATATTATACAAAGAATCAAAATCGAGAATAAGGGTGAATGGCCAGTGTTCCATTTTTTTTGGGGTAGAAAGGGGTGTGAGACAGGGTGACTCATTGTCTCCTGTCCTCTTCGCATTGAGCATTGAACCACTAGCAGAAGCTATACGTCAGAATGAACGAATTCAAGGAATAGAGGATGAAGGGAAGTCAGTTCATAAAATATCACTGTTCGCAGATGATATATTGCTCTTTATAGAAAACCCATCTCACTCCATTCCTTCACTTATGCAATGCCTGTATGAATATGGACTAGTCTCAGGATACAAAATAAATGAAAATAAATCTGAAGCAATGATGATTTCTGGGGTTTGACCATCCCATTTAAATGAACAGGTCTCATTTCATTGGTCCAAGCAAGGATTTAGATATCTAGGAATTATTCTCACACCCAAATCCAGCCAGCTTTTTGAAGAAAATTACAAAAAACTAATAAAACAAATACAAAAAGATATAGTGAGATGGGAGATTCTCCCTCTCTCACTACTAGGCAGAATTGAGGTAATAAAAATGAACTTACTACCCAGATTTCTTTTCTTGTTTCAATCACTCCCGGTAAATGTACCCATTTCAGTTTTTAATATGCTAGATAAATTAATTAGTAAATTCATATGGCAGAAAAAGAAACCCAGGATAAAATGTAAAACTTTACTCTTACCAAAGGATAAAGGAGGCCTAGGTTTACCGAACCTAAAATATTATTACTGGGCAGCCCAACTAACTGCAGTAGTGGCCTGGATTAAAAATGACAAAGAATCAGGATGGGTTGAAATAGAACAAAGTTCAGTTAAGGAGACACCCTTATCCATTCTACCTTATATAAACATAAAATCAGGCACTAAAATTAAAACTGAAAATGAATGGGTAAAACATACTCTTAAAACCTGGACAAAAATCAAAAAAAATTTTGGAGTTCCAGAATCTATTTCTAGGGCTATGCCTATAGTAGGTAATATTGAATTTCTTCCTTCTATATGGGACAGGGGATTTAGAACATGGGCTGATAAAGGTCTTAAAACAATAAATCAGTTATTTAGTGGAAATGAATTTAAATCATTTTCACAAATTCAAGAACAATTTACTATTCCATCTACAGATATGTATAGGTACTTTCAGATAAGACATTACATCACAAGTCATAAAGAGAAAGACCTGCTCATTAAAGAACCAACCAAAATAGAAGAATACTTTATTAATATTACAGAAAAACATTTTCCAATTAAAAGACATGTGTCTCATTTGTATAAAAGGCTGATAACTAATATCATACAAAACACAGGAGATGTTAAAGGAAAATGTGAATTGGAACTAAATACTATAATTGAAGATGACACCTGGGAAGAATTATGGAAGGGATGCCATAAGGGCATTAATAGTCAATTATGGAAAGAATTTGACTGGAAAGTAAAAATTAGATATTTCAACACACCTCATATGATCTCTACATTTGTGAAAGAAACATCGGTGGCATTGTGTTGGAGAAAATGTGGTAAAATAGGAGATCATACACACATTTTTTGGGATTGCCCAAAAATTCAAGAATTTTGGAAATGTGTTAAAAAAGAAATCAACAAGATACTAGAGGTAGAGATACCTTTAGATCCAGTGGTATGTTTGTTGGGAGCATTGTCCAAAAAAAATTATAATGAAGAAGAGAGATATGTACTGCGAATATTGTTACTGATAGCAAAAAAAATGATAACAGTGCATTGGAAAGAAGAACAGCCTCCAAATCTGGCTCAATGGACTCAGAGACTGAAACAAGTCTATATAATGGAAAAAATGACTGCATGTCTACAAATGAAGATGGATATATTCTTGCAAAGATGGAAAAGTATT
>NC_133358.1:29990204-30057704 GCF_030506205.2 Paramisgurnus dabryanus | reverse complement strand
TAAGATTATGCTTACACTCCTCTCACCGCCTGATTTATGAAACGTCTCGGTTACGGATGTAACCCTCGTTCCCTGAAGGAGGGAACGGAGACGTCACGTCGTGACCGACGAATTGGGAACTCGCTTAGAGAGACCAATCTGCTTCGTATACTACTAAAACGCCAATGAACTTGGCATTGAGATATTTGCATAATGCTGGCGCCGCCCCGCCAGGTGCCTTTATAAGCAGCAGGTGCAAATAGGGAAATTAGCTTCTTTTCGCTGAGAAAGCCGGGAAAATGAGACCGGCCGATAAACAGCAGGTGGCAGCACCTGTGGCGACGGGACGTGACGTCTCCGTTCCCTCCTTCAGGGAACGAGGGTTACATCCGTAACCGAGACGTTCCCTTTCAGTCGGTCACTACGACGTCACGTCGTGACCGACGAATTGGGAATCCCTACCAAAACGCCACTAGGGGCTGACCTCTTCCAGTGTCTGCGTAAAGCCCTCCGGTTCCACTTAAGGATAAGGAGAATTAGGTTTTAAGGCAGAAGGCCGGGCACTAGATGTTCCTTTAACCCCACAGAAGTGCCAGCGACTGGGAAGCGCCCTACCTGAGCGGGATAGGAACGCTGCGGAAGCCACCACCCGTCTTAAGGGTTAATGGTGGGCGAAAGTCAACCGTAGTTGAGGTAAAATGACAGCCGTGGCTGTGTAAGCAAAGCAGTGCTCTGCTAAGGGAAACGTGGGCTAGTAGGATTAACCCCACGGAAAAATACTCACAAAGGAACCCGGTGGGACACAATGTGGAGCCCGAGCCAACACGTAGGTTCGCGAGGATGCAGCTAGTGAAGGCTGACAGCCAATGCTCCGCAACAAAGGCTGCCAAGGCAGCGGAGGAAGAACAATTCAAACCATTACGCATTTTTGTTCTGAAGGCCTTCCATACTGACACAGTTATGAAGCATCAGTTGGAGGCTGCAAGCCGACCTGCGAGTCTGCTCTCCGTGCCCTCCCTGGTGAGGAAAGAACACGAGAGGATACAGGCTCGATACGAACACTGTAAAATCTAATGAACGTATTAGGTGTTGCCCAACCAGCAGCTCTGCAGATGTCTGTTAGCGAGGAACCACGAGCTAAAGCCCAAGATGAGGCAACGCTCCGTGTGGAGTGCGCTCTCAAATTAAAGGGGCAAGGAATACCCTGAAGATTATAAGCCAGGGCGATAGTATCAACTATCCAAAGAGACATCCTCTGCTAGTGACAGCTTTCCCTTTCTGCTGGCCACCATAACAAACAAAGAGCTGGTCTGAGGTCCTGAGGCTTTGCGTGCGAACCACGTAGAGTCGCAGTGCGCGTACGGGGCACAACAAAGCCATGGTTGGGTCTGCGTCCTCCGGGGGCAGCGCTTGCAAGCTCACCACCTATCTCTGAAGGGAGTGGTGGGAACTTTGGGCACGTAGCCTGGTCTGGGTCTCAGTGAGACAGCAGGACCAAACTAAAAGCACAAAACGTCAACAGAGAATGCATGTAAATCCCCTACTCTCTTCATGGAGGCCAATGCTATCAGGGTCAGAGTTTTCATTGATAAAAACATCAGACTCGTAGACTGCAAAGGCTCAAAAGGGAGACCTGAAGGCTTCAGCACCATGGACAGGTCTCAGAAGGAAAGAGGGAGGGCGCGAGGGGTTTAGCCTGCGAGCGCCTCTTAAAATGTAATAATTAAATCATGCTGGCCAACTGATCTGCCGTTGATAAGTGAGTGATGAGCAGAAATAGCGGCGATATCAACTTAAATGGAGGAGGGACAGCCTACCATCTAACCTATGTTAAAGATATAAAGCACAATGTTAATGGGCATTCTCTGGGGTCCTCGCGTTGCGAAGAGCACCGGGTGACGAAAAAGGTTTCTTTAAGCGCGTAAGCCCGTCTTGTGGACGGTGCTCGAACCGCGTCGATGGTGTTAGATACCGCTTGCGATAAATCACCTAAACCTTGCGCGCGCTCAACGACCATACATGGAAATCCCACAGGTCGGGGCGCGGGTGCCATAATGTGCCCCTTCCTAAAGAAAGAAAGTCTTTCCTCAGGGGAAATCGTCAGGGAGGGGCTGTCGCGAGGAGCATTAACTCTGAAAACCAATCCAGTACGGGGCGACTAATAAAAGGCTCTCCTCGTCCTGCCTGACTTTGCACAGTGTCTGCGCAATAAAGCTCACTGGAAGGAATGCGTATTTACGCACCCCCCGCGGCCAGCTGTGTGCCAACGCATCCACGCCGAGGCTGCCCTCGGTTAGTGAATAAAATAGGCGACAGTGGGTATCGTCCGGCGACGCAAACAGATCTATCTACGCACAACCGAACTTCTTCCAAATTAGCTGGACCGTCTGGAGGTGGAGTCGCCATTCGCCGGGGGCGCAGCTCGGGAAGCGCGTCTGCCGCTGTATTGAGCGAACCCGGGATGTAAATGGCACGAAGGGACCTCAGATGCTTCTGACTCCAAAGGAGGAGATGACGAGCGAGATGCGACAGGTGACGAGAGCGCAAAACCGCCTTAACGGTAAATAACGCAACAGTCGCAATGTTATTGGTGTCGGCTAATACATCCTTCCCTCGCATCTCCATAGCGGAGCGTACAAGTCCCAGATATACAGCGCACCGCTCGCGGCAGTTGGGGTGGTATGCACACCCCTGAGACTGCAAGCCCGTCATACGTGGCTGATCATCCCGTGCTGAGGGCATTGCAATATACAGAATGCCAGGAGACCCCTCAGGGGCATATCTTCTATCGGAAATGCCGGGTCTACCACGGGGAAAAATTTAAATGACACGCAGGTGCAATGTTTACACAGTGTATGTCGGTGTGCCACGCTCTCCTCGAGACTCGATCGTAAGCCAATGCTGAAGCGGTCTCATATGAAGCAGCTCGGGCGGCGTCACAACCGCAGCATGCTGTCATATGTCCAGGAGCTTCTGAAATTGTTTCAGAGGGACCGCGTACTTCCCTCGAATTAAACCGAGGCAAGTCAGAACTGACTGGTTGCGCGCTCTTATTAAACACGTCAATTAGTCGACCGAGTCTTATTTCCATACTGAGAAAAAGGATCCTCTGCACGGGGCAAAGTTGCTCTTTCCCAGTCGACCTGAAGACTTAAACGAGCGAGATGCCAAAGCATTAACTCTCTGTGTTCGCGCACGTCTGCCAAGAACGGGCTATTATAAGTCGACGTAGAAAAAAGCAGAATGCGAACAACGCTCTCTCTCTGACATTTTAATGCCGTGACTAGCACATGGAGACACGGAGAGAGAGAGACAGCTCGAATGGTGTACTTCGTATTAATATGCCCACCCCACGACGCAGAGCGAAAAACGGTCTAAAGCGAGGGGAGATGGACACATAAAGTACACGTCTACAGGTCTAAGGCTGCAAACCGATCTGAATATTGAAATACGAGCCTCGGCGTTATCATCCAAAAAGAACACCTTCGTAGAGCCGGTGCGTAAATCAAATCGATCGTAACCCGCCGCGTATTTTGGGTACTATGAGATAAGGCTGGAAAAACCCTATCATCATCATCTCGGTAAGAGGGACCGGCTCGAACATCCTTCGCCAACAGGATATCGACTTTTGCACGCAGTACATGTGCATCGGACGCTTTCACTACAGTGAAACGAAAGCCCGAAATTTTGGGGTGTGCCGGATTCGTAACCGAGGCGGATCGTGCGTAAAACCCAACGAAACGGGCTGGGAACTGAAGCCAAGCACCCAGGCACCGTACGAGGAGAAATAACGACACTACCGAAGTACCCGCGGTGGGGCAGCGAAGCGAGACAGGTGGGACTGCCGGTGCGTCTGCTGTGACAGCATAAACATCTACAGTATGTGTGTGTGACACTGACCTGAGCCCACTGAGGGTAACGGTCGTCTGGTCTCCTCTACGGAGAGCGCAGACTCCGATGAGGGTGCTGGTGGTCCGGTCTCCTCAGCGGAGAGCTCGGACTCCTCAGGTCACCCGCTGGCGATAGAGGAGAGGTAGGGTGAGCTGGTGTGTGCCCGCTCACGGCTCTCTCGATCCTCTGGAGACCTGGAGAGGGAAGAGGAATGCACTCTATGTGTGGTTAGTGGGTACCGGCTAAACAGCCGGTGGAACATATGCAAACCAAGGATTTTCCACCCGACCCTCTATCGGGGGAAGGAGCTCCATCTCCTGGAGAGTGATCCTCTGCCAATCCGGGTCGCCCTTCACTGGCCACTTAAACTCCCGATTTTCACGGGAAGCGGCTAAGCGGGCGGGGCGAGCTGCTGACGACCGGTTCCCCTGCGCTGCCGAGATGGGGTCCGAGGAGGGGAACGGAGGTGGTCGCCGCAGGACGCCGACGGCGAGAGGCAGACTGAGGAGCCGGCGTGGTGGACCAAGGGCAGCTCTGTTCCGCCGGGGCATGACCTAAGAGATCGCCTCAGTCTGTGCAGCGGAGCTGTACGACTCCCCTGGCTCGCCGAAGAGGCCGGTCTGTGAGACAGGAGCATTCAAGTTGTTCTCGTCTGCGTCCGTCATGTCAGCCAGACACAGCCAAAGGTGGCGATCTTGAACCACTGAGGTGGACATCGCACGACTGAAGGTCGCGGCCTCCCTGGTAAATCCTTTGTGAGCCTGCAGCAACGTTATTACGTGCAGGGCTGAAGCCGCCTCTCCGGCATGCCTGATGGGCAGCGTCCGTAACCGGACGACTGTCTACAAACACGGGAGGGAAGGGTTGGGTGGTCCCTCCAGGAACGCATCCCGCTCCACTGAAGGGGTCCCCGCCCTCAGCGGCTCCGTTGGTGAGGGAGGTGAGGGGTGAAAGCTGAACGGCCGGACGGCCGCAAATCACGTCAGCTCTTCGTGCCGTCGGGGAAGAAAGGCACAGGAGGAGAGGACCGAGAGGCCCGAGCAGCTCCGAAGTACCAATCATGTGGGCGGGACGGTTCGGGCGGAGAGGGGTTAACCTTTCCAACTCTACCGTCTCCGCCGCTCGCGGGCACGGCCGCCATCTCCGGAACGACTCTGCCTCGGAGGAAAAATGGACACCCCTCTGATGCTGCAGAAGTGACGGGACCAGAAGGAGGTCCAATGGATTCGGCAGACATCGTAGAACACGACTCTGCAGTCTCCACCGGAGCCTCAACCGGCTGAGGATGAGAAGGCCGGTAGGTGGAGGACGCATCCTCCGTCCTACTCAGCGTAGTGACGCGAAGGGCGCCCTGCGAGCGCTTGACAGCCGCACCATGGCGGCGTCAGCACTGCAAAGGCGCGGACAGCGTTCCCGTAGAAACGACAGTCGTCTCCGCAATCCAAGAGGGTTATGCTCTCACAGAGAGAACAGAAACTCTCCACGAACGCAGCCCCGGAGTGCTCGATGCCTGAGCACGAAGACAGCGCTCGTGACCGTCACTGGAACCCTTATACTTCTCGCATCCAAGATCGCACGGGCGAAAAGCTATCCTGAAAAGGACGCTGATCCCCGCATATACGAGAGAGTGGCTGCCTTTAACAAGGCACAAAGCTCTCTCGTATCACTCTTTTAGGGAAATTCACTCAGATGCTTAGTTGATGAGCGCACAGGAAGGCAACGCACACACTAAACTCAAAACAATAAACAGATGTAGAGCCGTGGAATAAGCGAAGCGTCCGCTGTGATACTGCTAGTTCAACCAACTTCAGCAATCAAATCCCAACAGAGTAAAGTAGCTTCTCAGTAGCAGATAAAGCCGGCTTTCGAAGCGAAAAAGCTAATTTCCCTATTTGCACCTGCTGCTTATAAAGGCACCTGGCGGGGCGGCGCCAGCATTATGCAAATATCTCAATGCCAAGTTCATTGGCGTTTTAGTAGTATACGAAGCAGATTGGTCTCTCTAAGCGAGTTCCCAATTCGTCGGTCACGACGTGACGTCGTAGTGACCGACTGAAAGGGAACTGTGCGTACCGTTGATATTCAGGTGTACGCAATATCTGCCCTTCATAAATGCCGCGGCCGAAAACGAGCGTCATTAGAATAACAAGCCCATATAAATTCAAGTCTCCGCCTCCCCCACGCCCTCATTTTACGCCATTGACACACGAAAGACGGCAAAGAAGAGAATCCGGGGAAGTGAAAAGAAACAAAATTGTTTTATTTGGCAGTTTAAAGAGTGGGATTAAAGACACATTAATAATTGGATGACAATTTGTAATATTCTTATTATTATTTTTATTATTAATTGATATTTAGAAAGAATAATTATTTATTATTATTATTATTTACTGTTGCCTACATCTAAATTCTATGTCTGCTTAATGGTTCAGTTAATTTTTTTATATAATATTTTAAAATGATGTAGTAACTTTTGTAGTATGTTGTTCTGTATTTACATACAGTTGTTTGTTAGCTGTATCTTAGATCCAGTTTGATACGGAGCTCCGGATATAATTCAAATTAACAATTTGTTTCCACGACATCCACATGTTTTAGCTAAGCTAATTCATAATTTGAAGTAATAATAATTGTAATAGTAATTACGAAATATTCTAAATATTATAATAATTAATTCCAAGGAACAAACTGTTGAATATTGGGAACAAATTCTAAATTTATGGCCATACTTTAGACTAAATAAGAAAAAGAAGTGTCCATAATGTAGCATAAAAGATCATTCGTAGTAGCCATGATTTTGTCCGCATGTCATCATGATCGGATTTACGGCTCCATTCAACACAAGCATTTTACCTTACCTCATCTGTATTTATTTATCATCGAATGGTACGTAACTAGCTTACCTTTTATTGCATTACCATGTTTTCGTAGCACATCCTTGTGCTTTCTTGCAATGTGCCGCTTCAGATTCCAGGAAGAATATTTGCTAACTCTTTACAGTCTCTCCGCAGTCCCTTTCAATTTTTTCTTCCTGCTCAATCTTAACTTTGATTTTTACTTTACATTTATGTATAAGGCTTGAATTCCATAACTTATTGCTAGACGTTTTTACAGATTCTCGAACTAGCAAATTATCAAGGGCGTTCTGGGTTCAACGAGCGGTGCTGAGGGAGCGGAATTTTCGGAAAGGCGCTTTGATGGTAGGCTAATATTACCGCACCGCTCAACGCTCCGCTCCCACTAAGCTCCGTTCACATGCTCGCTCTGAAACATCAGGTAAAGCGCACAGGCTCTCAACTGAAGGAATACATATGCATACAAATCAAATGCTAAAGTCTCACAAATTAAACATTGAACATTGTTGCAAAAAAATAAACACTGAAGTTTATAATTACTATGTTTTTTACAGTGGGTCATAATATATCATATTTTAGTTTGTCAGTACGTTTTGTGGTTTTAGGAAGTTTTTGCGCATTTCTGCACTAACTCAAAATGTGCGTACACCACCTCCTGAGCTGGCGTAGGATTTGAGCGTGCCGTACGCCAACGTCCATATTGATAAATCTCAAAGTCACCGTGGTTTTGGGTGTACGCAAGGTGTACGCTGGAAATTTGGTGTACGCACTTTTGATAAATGAGGGCCATTGTGTGTATTTCCACTGACTGCGCTCCGAATCCGTCACAGCTCCGGCCATCCGCAGCCCTCCGGCACAAATACTCAGAGCTTCTATTTTTGACGGATGCCGGACAGCTCCGCAGGGCAGAGCCATGACTTTATCGCGTGATCATACCTGAATTCACGAGAACTCGTGTTTTTTTATTAAATCTTTGCAATACAAACATTACAAACACACACAAATAAAGTCATTAATACAGAAACAACAAATAATAGACAGGAACAGAGCCAGGGGAGTTTCAAATAAATACATTAAAGATAAAGCATATATAAATGTTTTAGCAGCCTTCTTATTTTTTGAATTTTGAATGGATTTGATGTACTGCTCTGTCTATGCGAGATCTCGTGTTGGGATCTCGGCTGGTTTGTAAAAACGTCATAATTCAACGGCATAATGGGCAGAGACAGAACTAGGTATCGCGCGATCATCACGTGAATTTGCGAGACCTCGTCACTTCAGCACGCAGCCGCTCTGCAACAAAAACGGAACTGGTGGGTATTGGCGGACGGCAGAGTGCGGAGACGTAACGCAGCGGAGCTGATCTGCAGCTGCTCCGCAGTCGGTGGAAATCCGGGGTTAGAGTCAAAATTCTCACACATCAATCAGATCCTTCAATAGATAAAAGGGCCTGAATCAGTTCACTGGGCTTTGGAACAATGGATCCACAGAGAAATGAAAGAATAGGTCGAGGAGAAGGAGGAGTAAGAGGAGGAGGTAGAAAAGGAGGAGGACGTGGTGAAAGAGGAAGAGGGAGACGAAGGGCAAGGTGACAAGCAGTCTCAGATGAAATTCGAGCCACTCTAGTTGACCATGTCCTATCCATGGTATGATTATGAGGGAGGCTGAGCAACGAGTAAAGCCAAATTTGAGTGGCTTCACTGTCGCCCCATCTTCAGAGCTTTCAGGGAGGAAAACAGATAGATGTTTTTACAGTAAGACTGCTCTGTACAGTAACTTTAGTGTGCTTACACTGTTGGACTATGACACTGGAATAAAGAAATGCATCAAATTGTCTTCCATACACACAAGGATCAAGAATCAAGCATTTGCATCAAATGGCAAACACTTCTTTCATAATACAGTTTTTCTCAATTGCTAAAACACTAAAACCTGTTGGCTGAACCAAATGCTCAGTTGCTTGAACCCACTGATTGAATCAGTCACTCTTTTGGCAAAACCATAAGCACTTTTCACCTGTTTAGACACTACTTGCCAACACATTTTCATTGTGATGCACCCATGGTGCATAATGGTGAACACAGTTGACAAAAGTCAAACACAATAAAAGCACAAGTGTCACTACTTGAACACAACTACTCAAAATTGTATCACACTTGTGGGTAAGGATATGAGGGAACGTATACAGTAAGACAGTTCAGAAAGCACTGGTTTGTGAGGCCCTACAATAAATAGAAATCTGAGATGAAGAGTTTGTGTGAGAGGAGGTCGAGGTGGTCAGTGAAGACAAAGAACAGTAATATCTGAGCTACTGTGATTGACCGTGTTCTGCATAAGATTTCTGTTTTGTCTTTTTGTACAAGTGCTAAATGCACAGTTTGTTTTTGTTTTGCAACATGCATTTAGCCTACAGTAAAAAAATAAACATTTATTTCTCAAGCTTCAAGGGATAGTTCACCCAAAAATGAAAATTCTGTCATCATTTACTCACTTTCATGTTGTTACAAACCTGTAAATGTCTTTGTTCTGATGAACACAAAGGAAGATATTTTGAGGAATGGTTGTAAGCAAACCATTCATGGACCCCATATACATTTTTCCTACTGTGGAAGTGAATGGGGTCCACGAATGGTTTGGTTATAAACATTTCTCAATATATTTTCCTTTGTGTTCATCAGAACAAAGAAATGTGCTCCAGAGTGAGATTTTGTTTGATTAAAAAGTTGACCAAAACTCTTTGACTTTGATATTTTCACAAGTAAAAGTGTCAGCACATAACAAAACAACAAGAGATGAAACCGCGATTAAACCGCTTATCACAGAACGCCACGCAAGCGCAGTGAGACCCGATTAAATATTTACACAAACTTCTGTTACAAACCTTTATAAGATTCACTATGATAGAATAAAATCATATTAAACATATTTTACATTCTTAACACATCTGACAATAAATTATGACATTTTTATGTGCACTGTAAAAAATCTTTGCTGCCTTAATTTTTTTGTTGAATCAGCTCAGATTTACAAGTCATGTCAACTTACTATTATTTATGTTGGCAAGAGATGAGTTACTACAACTTATAAAAGAAAGTTGACACGAAGTTATAACAACTCATCTTTAGTCAAGATAAATAATAGTAAGTTGAAATGACTTGTAAATCTGAGTTGATTCAACAAAAATTTTTTTACAATGTGTTTGCGAGATGTTTTAATATGAAGTGATTTACAATGCAGTCAAGATATTGTACAGATTTTGGGATTCAAACCCATGACCTTGTTGTTGCTGCCACTTGAGTCACAGGAAACAAATATTCATATAAAATATTGTTTTATTATTACTGTGTTTGTGTTATAATAAGTGTAGTGCATTAACAGAGTAAATGATATTAACTGATGATATGATATTAAAAACAGAATATATATTTTATTATGGATTATTTGATTTATTTTTAATCTCTTGATCTTTTTCTCTGTGTATCTCTGTATGTCAGGTGTAAGTCGTCCTCAAGTGATCGTCCTGCCGCCGTCCAGTGAAGAGATTTCCAGCAAGAAGACAGCAACACTGATGTGTGTGGCCAGCAATGGTTTCCCTTCAGACTGGAGTCTGAGCTGGAAAGTGAATGGGAAGATGTCAGGATCTCAGGAGAACAGAGCTGGAGTCCTACAGAAAGACGGCGGTCTGTACAGCTGGAGCAGCAGTCTGATTCTCACTGAACAAGAATGGATCAACAGAGACTCAGTGATCTGTGAGATCAGTCGGGAAGGTCAGACAGTCACTGGAGAAGTGAAGAAAGATCTGTGTTCTGAGTAGATCCTCTCTTCTTCTCATCTCTTCTTCTCATTCATGTCTCACATCAACAGTCTGTGTCTCTGTTTTATTCATTCTGTCTGCTTTTAATAAACGTCAATAAAAGTGAAGTAACATTATATTCTCTTGATTTCTTTTGTCTCTTTTATAAATGTGTTGATACTTCAGGAGTTCACACATCTCACATTTATAAATAAACTTCACTCAATGAAGCATGAAGACACCTGCAGATAAACTGACACAAGACCAGAAAGACAAACCAGCAACCCCTTACATTTGATCTTATGAATGTCATGAATATTAAAACAGAAGACGTACTGTGAGAAAAGATAATAAAACATCATTATAAATCAGTTTTTATTTGACTAGTTTTAGTGTTTGTTGATTTTATTGGAGGAACATCAAACTCTTGTGTCTGAACATCTGCTCTGTTCTGAGAGGAACTGAATCTCTTCATCCTGAAGATACAAATATGAGTTGAACTCTCAGTTTCACTCTTTGACTCTTTATTCTCTGAAATGAGACGCTGATGAGTTTAACTGATGGATGAAGAAATGAGCTTTGATCAGATTCAACACTTCACAATGAGTCTGATCTCAGAAGTCAGATTACAGTTTTTTTCAGTCGCTAACAAGCGTTTGTCCAATCAGTTGTCACATTTTTAAAACTCTAAACACAATTAGCGCAGCATCGGTCTTTTGTGGCCATACCATTCATTCATTTCATGTCGTTTTCACACAATATGCAGTCAGTAAACACATTTCCACAATGCTTACATTTTCTTAACAGACAAGCTATACCTCCCACCAAAATTATGGATTGTTTTTGTATTTACAAATGCTTACACACAACATCCCACAATAGCAAAAACAATATTCCAAACCATAGATACAATATAAAAACCTTTATGTTGGGTAAATTGAGCCAACCACAGCTGATTCTAGTCTGGCTTAGGTTATTTTTTCTTTTACACTGATACTTATACAGTAAAAGGAGGACTTTGAGGAGTGATGTTTTTGAAAACAGAAACAGACAAACACTGTAATGTCTGGACGAGGAAGCAAGGGGCACATGGAGAAGAGCAGGCCCAGTGAGAGGTGAAGTGAGAGATGCAGGAGCAGTGAGAGGCCCAGTGAGAGGTGCAGTGAGAGGTGCAGGAGCAGTGAGAGGTGCAGGAGCAGTGAGAGATGCAGGAGCAGTGAGAGGTGCAGGAGCAGTGAGAGGTGCAGGAGCAGTGAGAGGTGCAGGAGCAGTGAGAGATGCAGGAGCAGTGAGAGGTGCAGGAGCAGTGAGAGATGCAGGAGCAGTGAGAGATGCAGGAGCAGTGAGAGGTGCAGGTGCAGTGAGAGATGCAGGAGCAGTGAGAGGTGCAGGAGCAGTGAGAGATGCAGGAGCAGTGAGAGGTGCAGGAGCAGTGAGAGGTGCAGGAGCAGTGAGAGGTGCAGGAGCAGTGAGAGATGCAGGAGCAGTGAGAGGTGCAGGAGCAGTGAGAGATGCAGGAGCAGTGAGAGATGCAGGAGCAGTGAGAGGTGCAGGTGCAGTGAGAGATGCAGGAGCAGTGAGAGGTGCAGGAGCAGTGAGAGATGCAGGAGCAGTGAGAGGTGCAGGTGCAGTGAGAGGTGCAGTTGCAGTGAGAGGAGCAGTTAGAGGTGCAGGAGCAGTGAGAGGTGCAGGGTCAGTAAGAGGAGCAGACCCAAGGAGAGGGCAATGTAGAGGTGTAAGAATGCGTGGTGGTGGCATTCCAAGGGCTGCAAAAACAGTAGTCAGTGATGAAATTCACTGATTTCAGTAAGAGAGGCTGGTGAAAGAGTGCAGCCCAATTTTAGGAGGTTGCCTCCATTATACGCATCTTTCAACACACAACATCCCACAATAGCAAAAACAATATTCCAAACCATAGATACAATATAAAAACCTTTATGTTGGGTAAATTGAGCCAACCACAGCTGATTCTAGTCTGGCTTAGGTTATTTTTTCTTTTACACTGATACTTATACAGTAAAAGGAGGACTTTGAGGAGTGATGTTTTTGAAAACAGAAACAGACAAACACTGTAATGTCTGGACGAGGAAGCAAGGGGCACATGGAGAAGAGCAGGCCCAGTGAGAGGTGAAGTGAGAGATGCAGGAGCAGTGAGAGGCCCAGTGAGAGGTGCAGTGAGAGGTG
The DNA here is from genome assembly GCF_030506205.2 of Paramisgurnus dabryanus. NCBI lineage: Eukaryota > Metazoa > Chordata > Actinopteri > Cypriniformes > Cobitidae > Paramisgurnus > Paramisgurnus dabryanus. The sequence goes on along the minus strand of NC_133358.1, from coordinate 30,045,002 downwards.
CAGGAGCAGTGAGAGGTGCAGGAGCAGTGAGAGATGCAGGAGCAGTGAGAGGTGCAGGAGCAGTGAGAGGTGCAGGAGCAGTGAGAGGTGCAGGAGCAGTGAGAGATGCAGGAGCAGTGAGAGGTGCAGGAGCAGTGAGAGATGCAGGAGCAGTGAGAGATGCAGGAGCAGTGAGAGGTGCAGGTGCAGTGAGAGATGCAGGAGCAGTGAGAGGTGCAGGAGCAGTGAGAGATGCAGGAGCAGTGAGAGGTGCAGGTGCAGTGAGAGGTGCAGTTGCAGTGAGAGGAGCAGTTAGAGGTGCAGGAGCAGTGAGAGGTGCAGGGTCAGTAAGAGGAGCAGACCCAAGGAGAGGGCAATGTAGAGGTGTAAGAATGCGTGGTGGTGGCATTCCAAGGGCTGCAAAAACAGTAGTCAGTGATGAAATTCACTGATTTCAGTAAGAGAGGCTGGTGAAAGAGTGCAGCCCAATTTTAGGAGGTTGCCTCCATTATACGCATCTTTCAACAAACCAACAGGTAAGTATTGCATTTTACATGGATTGTTTCTATTCTCACTTGACATGTCAATAAGGTCATACAGTAATGCATATGTAAAAAGTTTTGTCCCTCTAAAGAATGCAACGTCTTCCACCCTCTGAGGGAAGAGGAAAGCTCCTCAAAAATTATCAAGATCAATACTGTAAAACTTTTTCTGTTCTATCATATTGTGTTTCTACTTTACCTCCTGTAGTCAAGAGTAAGGGGAAAAACGGCTTTTTACTGAAATGCTTTTGAATGTGAACATTGCTGTACATGTGGACACACAGTTCCCAACCAAGACATTTAGCATAAAAACAGTGGATTGCATGTTTTGCATGCAAATACCTGTAAAACTGAAACATAAAAGTCTATGCAGTTTTTGTAATGTAAACAATAGCCAGTATTTTGAAACCTGGTGTACTTTAATTGATTGCATGTACCTTGTGAAGTGAAAAGAAGTGTTATTCTTTGAAAGAATAATTTTATTTTGAGTCAGATTTCCAGTGTTTTGGTAAAGTTAGTGTGTGCAGAGAAAGATTTGTTCTATTTTGAAATGAAGAGTTAGTATTTATTTAACAAAATGTGTTTTTGAGAAGAAAATTATGCATTTGGCCAATTGTGTTTTGTAGGTGGAAAACTGTGTTAAGTGTTTAGAAAAATTATCTGAAGTATGGGTAAGTGCTTGTTAGCGATTGAAAAAAACTGTAATATATTGAATTTTTAGAGAAGATCAAATGAAGAAATGTTTGTTAACCATGTACTTCAATATTCAAGATTTATTTCTCACATCCACAGATATATAAATGCACAACTTTGCGTCATGTGTGTGTGTGTGTGTGTGTGTGTGTGTATAGCTGCAGTATCTGTCAGGTGTATCTGTGCAGTCTGACTGAAGGAGGTTTTTGTACGACTCTTTTTCACTGTGTGAACACAGTTTTACTGTTGATATAGTGTTCACTCGTACAGTAATAATCTCCTTCATCTTCAGTCTGAACTTCACTGATGCTCAGAGTAAAATCTGTTTTTGATCCACTGCCACTGAATCTTGATGGAGTTCCAGACTGAACGTTGCTTACAGAGTATATCAGGAGTTTAGGAGCTTCTCCAGGTTTCTGTAAGTACCAGGATAAAGGGTGATAAACCCAGCCCTGTGGGATTTCAGGGTTAGTTTTACAGGTGATAGTAACTGTGTCTCGTAGATGAACAGATTTGACTGCAGGTGTCTGAATGACGGTCACTTCACCTCTTGATTCTACATAAAGAAAATAAAAATATGAGTAAAGATTCAGAATGAATGAATTATTTAGCACAGAGGATGAAGTTTAATCAGATGAATTTTAATGTTGTTCTCACCTCTGAAACAGAAACAAGTTAACATCCAGATGAAGATGCTGATGAAGGTCATGGTGACTGTGAGTTTAGATTTCTGATGATGAACTTCTGATGCGTCTATAAAAAATCCTCAAGTCTTTCCAATGCAAAGAGTCTCTATGCAAATTTATCTTTACTATCTTTTCACAGATCATCAGACTGTGCATTATTAAATCCTTTCATTATTTACAATGGATTGATAAACATCATCAAACCCCAAATTAAACAAAACAATGAAAATATTACCAATGCATGGACTTTCTGATTTCTACAAACACCGTTGAGAACAGATTATGAAAATCTTTTTGCTCAATACAGCAGATATTTGACTTACAGAGATGTGTAAGATATGAATGAAGTATTCACAATGTCAATCTGATCATTACATTTACAAGACACATTTGTGTTGGGATATTTCTGTGTTTGATTTGTTGAAGTTTTATCTTACCACTCTTATCACCTGCATTTATCTTGTGGCTTTTCATGAACAGGACACAGAGATGAGATCAGATTTAATAATAAAAATAATCACACTGTATACATACTATGGTCATTTTGGTAAGGTTTTGTGTTTACTTTTCAAACACTGATTTAAATTACATACACAATACAAAGTGAAAAGTTATCAACTTAAAAAATACTTTAATTGGTAACACCTAATTTTTCAACTGTTAAGATAAAAAATGTAAGTTGATTAAAATTAATTTTGTTGTTGTTGTTATCAATTGAAGAAACTTTTAAAGTGGACTCAACTTTTTACAGTGAGCAGACAGACAGCATTCAGTGATCTGATGTGATATCTACATGCAGTCAGTAGACTAAAAACCTTGAGTCTTAGATGTATGATTCAATCTTTTATTCACAGTTTATCACTGACTATTAAACATTCAGTTGAAGTTGGATTACAATAAAGATTTACTTCTGTTATTCTAAGAAATTCTGTTATTTTTGTATAGTTCCAGAGAAATACAAATAAAATAATTAAATAACTTAATAAAAGCATTGTTAAGCATGAATTTGTATTGTGTTAAATGTGTTTGTTATAGAGTCAGAGTTAGTGAAGCGTTCAGAGGTTTTTGTACAGCTGCTCAGTTTGTTTCTATCACTGTGGTGGATGTTCGGCACCGGCACGAGACTGGAAGTTGGTAGTAAGTACAAAATAATTTTAACATTTACTTGCAATTGATTTTGATATACAATTAAGTTAAGTATCACTCATCTTACATTCCTTCTATTTATTAATTTGTTTGTTTGTTTGTTTATAATTGTCAGTCAGGGTGCTTTAAGTATTAACATTTCTGTTGCAGACTTTGTGCCATATTGTACTGTTAAATGTGTTAAATGCTCATAGAGCCAAGTTTTAAAAATGAACACAACAAAATGTAAAATCATTATCATGATGTATTAAACGCAAGGATTAAAAAGAATTCATAGAAGTTGAACTACATTTGTTTTATCTTGTACTTTTTTATTTAATCCATTATGCAATCATTGTAAACGATATTTTAACAGCCTTTGCACAAATACAATTTTTGAAAAACAAAAGTAAATAAAATAAAAAGACAAAAATCGAAAAGAGTAATGATACAATATTTTTTTATATTCGTGTATATATTTAGATTTTTCCTCTATTTGTGCTCATCTGGGTATCTGACAGCAGGGCTACTTTCATGTTTGTCGTGGTGCGCATCAAGTATTAATTGAAATATTAAAATAATGGATAGCTTAGTTTAGATGTCTCCAATTGAAGCGAGACTTGATTGTAGATGTTGCTTTGCCAATTTCTCAGGAATCTAATTTCGTGCCTTTACAAATATTCTACATGTTTTCCACGTGCAACAAACGGCAAAGCATAACTATACACAAAGTGGATGTTTGTATTTTGTGTGCTGTTTATACGCAAAAATTACTTTTGCGTGCAATTTGTGGTGTGTGTATAAAACAAACTTATTGTGTAGCCTGCATATAATACGCACTTGACGCACACCACTAAACATAACTGAGGGGTTAACAGTGCGTATCAAATGCACACAAAATGTAACTTCTGAATTAATACTAGAATGCCAAATACAAACAGAAACTCGTGCTATTGATATGCAGCGTTATTGTAGTGCGACACAATTGAATTTGAAAATACTCTGTAAAATATGGTGGTCGTTCATTTTTTCTAATAGGCCTACGTTTGGTGACGTATTTAACTGAAATTATTTGATAATTGACAATCCGTGATGTTATTGTTATCGTCAATATTTAACTTTTGAGCAGAACCTATCAAATTTTTGTGAAAAAATGTTGCATAACTTATTTTAAATACAGAGCATTTTTTAGGCATAACTTTGAAATAATAGGCTAATAGATTTTGAATATTTGAATTTTTTTTTTTTTTTGTCAATTAATCTCTTGATCTTTTTCTCTGTGTATCTCTGTATGTCAGGTGTGTCTGCTCCTAAAGTGATCGTCCTGCCGCCGTCCAGTGAAGAGATTTCCAGCAAGAAGACAGCAACAGTGATGTGTGTGGCCAGCAATGGTTTCCCTTCAGACTGGAGTCTGAGCTGGAAAGTGAATGGGAAGATGTCAGGATCTCAGGAGAACAGAGCTGGAGTCCTACAGAAAGACGGCGGTCTGTACAGCTGGAGCAGCAGTCTGACTCTCACTGAACAAGAATGGATCAACAGAGACTCAGTGATCTGTGAGATCAGTCGGGAAGGTCAGACAGTCACTGGAGAAGTGAAGAAAGATCTGTGTTCTGAGTAGATCCTCTCTTCTTCTCATCTCTTCTTCTCATTCATGTCTCACATCAACAGTGGACAACTATTCATACAACACTCTGTGTCTCTGCTTTATTCATTCTCTATGCTTTTCAATAAAGAAATATTAAATATTGCTTCTTTGTCTTGTGATTTCTTTTGAATTTGAACAATGAGTATATTGATCATTGGTTTCTAAATAAACTTCACTCAATGAAGCATGAAGACACCTGCAGATAAACTGACACAAGACCAGAAAGACAAACAAGCAAACATTTACATTTGATCTTATGAATTTCATGAATATTAAAACAGAAGACGTACTGTGAGAAAAGATAATAAAACATCATAATAAATTAGTTTTATTTAATTAGTTTTAGTGTTTGTTGATTTTATTGGAGGAACATCAAACTCTTGTGTCTGAACATCTGCTCTGTTCTGAGAGGAACTGAATCTCTTCATCCTGAAGATACAAATATGAGTTGAACTCTCAGTTTCACTCTTTAACTCTTTATTCTCTGAAATGAGACGCTGATGAGTTTAACTGATGGATGAAGAAATGAGCTTTGATCAGATTCAACACTTCACAATGAGTCTGATCTCAGAAGTCAGATTAATATATTGAATATTTAGAGAAGATCAAATGAAGAAATGTTTTTAACCTGCACTTCAACATTCAAGATTTATTTCTCACATCCACAGATATATAAATACACAACTATAGCAGTGAAATCTGACAAACTCTCTATAGTCTGTGTATAAGATAAATACTTTATAAATGTAAATGTTGAGGAGTCTGATGGTCTGAATGAAGAAGCTCCTCATGAGTTTCTCAGTTTTAGTTATCAGACTACAGAAGACTCGTGTGTGATTTTATCAGACTGAACAGAGAGATCACTCGCTCGTCTCTGACACTCATAGATTTCTGTCTGAACTCACTGATAGTCTTCACTTCAAAACACAACATTCAGCTGGAAATGAAAACTCAATGAGTGATTATAGTTTCAGACAAACTAAACTAAACTAAACTTACACTGTAAAATGTAATTTGTTGACTTTACTTAAAAAAACTTAGGAAACCGATTGCCTCAAATTTTTAAAGTAAAGTTGACAATCAATTTTTAAGTTGTTGTAGCTGAGAAGAAATGTGTAAGGACAACTCATATCATGGTAGTACACTTGAGTACAGTTAACGCAAAATCATTAGTTATGATGACAAAAATTTTTTTAGTACAGACAACTCATGTCATGGTAGTAAAGTGAACTTAAAAATCATTAGCTCCCATCACTAAGGAAATGTCAGTTCAGACAACTGAGTTATGTTCAGTTAGCAGTACTCATTAAGGCAAGTTATCCTTACAAGGCTAAGTGTTCACAATACTAAGGAAATCTTAGGAAACCGATTGCCTTAAAATATTCAAGTAAACTTTACTCAAAAGTTTTAAGTTGTTGAAACAAAGAGAGACAACAGTTTGAATGAATCAATGAAACACTTTATTTGATTGAAACAGATCAATACAGTGAACTGCACATCCAATAAGAGAGAATTTGAATTTTGAAAAAAGACATAAAAACCCAACAAATCACACATTCACCATTACACAAAACCAAGACCAAATGACAAAAAAAAAATATTTCCATCAATAATGTAGATACACCATAAATGTGTGTGTGTGTGTGTGTGTGTGTGTGTGTGTGTGTGTGTGTGTGTGTGTGTGTGTGTAAAACAAAGAACTTCACTACTCACTGCACAGTAGATTTTTGAGTGATTGAATTTTGGGCCTTAAAGGAACACGCAGACATTTTGGGTTTTTACCTTATTCACCATATCCCCCAGAGTTAGATAAGTCCATACATACCTTTTTCATCTCTGTGCGTCCTGTAACTCTGTCTGACGTACCCACCGCTAGCTTGGCTTAGCAAAAAGACTGGAAGTAAATGGCTCCAGCTAGCATACTGCTCCAAATAAGTGACAAATTAACGCAAACATTTTCCAATTTATATGTTGCGATTTGTATAGTCACAGTGTGTACAAATAACAAGGTCATATGAGACAGACATCTTTTAACATTATACATACAGGAAACTATATTCTCAGATGAAGCACTGATACTTGGGCGGAGTGATTAGCACAACTCTCTCCTCACCAGGGGACTTCTCTGGTGCTGCGAGCAAATCACTCCACCCAAGTAGCAGTGCTTCTATAGTTCCCTGTATGTATACTGTTAGAAGATGGCTGTGTCTCATATGACCTTGTTATTTGTACATGCTGTGACTATACAAATCACAACATATAAATAGGAAAATGTTTGCGTTATTTTGTCACTTATAGGGAGCAGTATGCTAGCTGAAGCCATTTACTTACAATCTTTGTGCTAAGCTAAGCTAGCGGTGGGTGCGTCAGACAAAGTTACAGGACACACAGAGATAAAAATGGTATGTATGGACTTATCTAACTCTGGGGAATACAGTGAATAAGCTAAAAACCCAAAATGTTGGTGTGTTCCTTGAGGTGGGATACCTTCAGGGATTACTGTTAGGATCTCAATGGAGGTGTTGGCCAGTTCCGGTTCATCACAGTCCTAAAAACACAATTACATGAGATATTATTACACAATTCCACATTGATATACAACCTTGCATTTAGGTAGAAAAAACAAAGCAGCCACTTTAGAAAGAAGGTTGATAGGTAGTCTTGATCAGGACCAATTGAGGGTATCTCACATCTGCTCATATTTACATCTGAAGAGGCATTAGCTGATGACAACAGTTAGCTATTCTACAATGTGATAACACAAACCTTGCACTCTATTGACAGTTCTGTAAAATGGATAAGCCATATTCAACAGGGAAACAACATATGAGAAGAAAAAATACCTACAATTCTAACAAGGCTTTGCTGTTGTCCCAGAGGACAGTTGACATTTTTGTACATAATCATTTCACTCTTACACTGGTCATTTGTGAGATTAGTAGAACCCTCTCATTAACACCTGAAGATGTGTACCATTAAACAAGCATGCAAACTGGTCATGGGTTAAAAAAAGGTGAGAAGGGTATGCGAGGATGGTGGGGGAGTGGGTCATATGACGGATTCTTTTATGCTTGCTGCTAACAAAGCATCCTACCCTAATGGAAGCTTATGAAATGTACCCTCCGGCTAGTTTGACACATTAGCCTTATTGAGTTAGCCCTACCATTTGTTCCAAAAACGTGATAGAACAACACCTCCAATGTTTTTGTTGTAGCAAGATATTTTAAGACAACCTTTTTACTAGTAAGTCACCATTGTTTGTTTGACCCATAATGCATTATGGACCGTGACGTAGACCGGTCCAAGCACCGCTACAAACAAAAGGCAAATAAACTATAACATTATCAAGTAAAGCGATTACCTCAATTAGCGAGCGAAATGTCTGCCATTCAAGCCTTTCCAATTTGAGCCTCAACATGCCGTAAACACAGAGGAAGGTATATTTCGCTCGCTAACTGAGGTAATAGCTTATCTTGATAACGTTATTGTTTATTTGCCTTGTGTTTGTAGCAGCGCTTGGAGCCATCTACATCAGTCCAGAATGCATTATGGGTAAACATTTCTTAAAATATCGCTACAACGAAAACATTGGAGTGTTCTTCTATCACGTTTGTGGGGCAAAACGTTAGGGCTAACCCAAAAAGGCTAATTTGTTAAACTAGCCAGAGGTCCTTTTAACTTAAATTTCCAATAAGCATAACCTATGCATTACACATTGTACTGAGCAGTAGGGCTGGGCGAGAAATCGACTGCGATTCTCATGCGCATTTCATCAGTAAAGCTGGCTCCGTGATTAATAGTAAATCACCATCACCTGCTTTCAGGTGGAGCAGCATTTACTACACAGAGCCGTATTTCACAGAGAAGCTCGGCAAAATCTCATGCATTATCAGAGGTGAAATTTCACGATTACGAACACGATTTTGCCTAGCTTCTCAGTAAAATACGGCTCTGTGTAGTAAATGCTACTGCATTTGAAAGCAGGTGATGGCGACTTATTACTAATCATGAAACCAGCTTTACTGATAAGATACGCATGAGAATTGCAGTCAATTTATGGCCCAGCTCTACTCTACTACTGTGCAGTTTGCATTGCATGTCGAAATTGCATATGGCATATATGAAAATAATAGGCCACTTTTATGACACTGTTGTTTCCAAATCTGGAGGTGCTGTGGCATTTGCAATGCATGTGTTGTGACCCCTCTCGGCCATAGGGTTGCTGCGGTGACAGAATTTTCCCACCGGTTAATCGGTGCGTGACAACCCCGATGATACCGGTTTCACAGGGTGGGAGGGGCTTACTTTTTTAATTTGAATTAGATGCAACTGTTTAAATGCAGCGCTTGCGTAGGCTGTCTTAAAGGAATAGTCTACTCATTTTCAATATTAAACTATGTTATTACCTTAACTAAGAAGAGTTGATACATCCCTCTATCATCTGTGTGCGTGCACGTAAGCGCTGGAGCGCGCTGCGACACTTCGATAGCATTTAGCTTAGCCCCATTCATTCAGTGGTACCACTCAGAGATAAAGTTAGAAGTGACCAAACACATCAACGTTTTTCCTATTTAAGACGAGTAGTTATACGAGCAAGTTTGGTGGTACAAAATAAAACGTAGCGCTTTTCTAAGCGGATTTAAAAGAGGAACTATATTTTAATGCGGAATAGCACTTTTGAGAGTACTTCGACTCGGCGCAGTAACACCCTCCCTCTCCCATTATGAGAGGGAGAAGGGGAGCGGACTTTTCAGGCGAGTCGAAGTACTCACAAAAGTGCTATTACGCCATAAAATATAGTTCCTCTTTTAAATCCGCTTAGAAAAGCGCTACGTTTTATTTTGTACCACCAAACTTGCTCATATAACTACTCATCTTAAATAGGGAAAACGTTGATGTGTTTGGTCACTTCTAACTTTATCTCTGATTGGTACCATTGAATGAATGGGGCTAAGCTAAATGCTATCGAAGTGTCGCAGCGCGCTCCACCGCTTACGTGCAAGCACACAGATGATAGAGGGATATAGTTAGTTAAGGCAATAACATAGTTTAATATTGAAAATGAGTAGACTATTCCTTTAAATCTCATATGAATTTGCATGCAATGCGAGCGCAACAGCTGGTTTAATTAAGTGCTTGAGTCAATGTGCACAGGTACTTCAGAACCTGCCAGTCCCAAGGAGAGCATCCGGCTACTCCTCTATAAAGTGCTGCTTGAATGATGGGTTTATTATTATTTGTAATGAAAAACGCAACAACAAAACGATCTCGCTTACATTAAACATCATATATGTATATTATAACAAAAATGAGTAAGCATACGGCTTCTGCCATCGTCTGGTCAGTCGCTCGCCTCACACACTCTGACAGGAATAAATGAAATCTGACACCGGCTGCTCTGTGATGATGCGCGTTCAGCTCTGCTGAATTCAGGCAGAAGACACATTCATGTTTGCTGTCTCTAACGAAACTAAATGATTTAATTACAAAAAAATATCAAAACGACGGTGAAAGACGGTATCGCGGTGGGCAAGTGATCTAACCGGTAAGAGGCTGACACACTGGTAATCACTGTTACACCGACTATCGCGACAAGCCTACTCGGCCACTGTAAATTAGCACCTGAAACTACTTACAAAGTATGTCTTGAAGAAGTCTTTGTTCTCATCTCCAAGGAGGATGGGAAGGCCACGGAGGACTGCTGTTCTCTTAGCAGTAACATCTGTATTCTGAAAGATAATTTCATACATAGCACCCATAAATGGTCAAGGACCATCAATTAACAGCTCTGAAAATACAATGTGGTTACACTATTTTGCTGACACCATTAAATCATTAATGTGCATGAGAAACTTACCCCCAGTGCGATTTGATGATGCAAATACGCCTTAAGTATCTGGCCGGTACATCCACCCTTGGACTTGAAAATGTCAAGACAGCGAGGAGTGTATTTGTCCAGTTCTTTGAAAAACTCGATTTTGAGGTTTTTGCTGGTTAACCGAAAGAACTCTTACAGAACCTAAAGAAACAGACAAATGAGCATTTAATGAAGTCATTTTGGATGCGTTTTAATAACAAATCACTAGGTCACACTGGCCAGAAAACTAGTATTACACAAACCTCGAAAATGAATATATTACTGCAACTTGTGCATCCAATCAGCTCTAATGAACGCTTTCTTTGTAAGGCATAAAGGATACATGTATGTATATTGCCCTGCTACTCATTCCATTACAACAGGCTATCTGAATATAACAAATTGTATATGTATGTATTTTATGCTTAGAATTAGTCAAGGGGGTTGTATGGTTATTTGGTTATATGGTTTATCATAACTTTCTATTCAGCAAGTTTCATTAATTGTGCATAATGACATGTGCAGCAACTGCATAGGTTTAGTATCTGGTATTTTTCAGTAATGCAGTTATTTTGGGAAAATTTTAAATAATTGCAGGCTGAGTTGAGGTGCCCTTAATTTTCTGCTTGGGCCAAAATGTTAAATAAATAACCTCAATTATTTTAAAATCACAAAAATACCAAATGCCCTTTCAATAGAAAAATATATCCCACCTTTAATATCGGAGCACATAACAGTAAGTTACAAACCTTGAGCGGGAGCGTGAAGTGCACTTCCTGCTTGGCAGTCTCTGCATTAATGCTAATGTTAAAAACAGAAACAAATATTCGAATCTCAAAATTAAAAATCGAATGAATATATGAATATTCTCATCCAGACCTCCTGCTTAACAGCTGAGCTAGCAGATAAGTTAAAGTTTTACTGTGCCATCGCCAGTTATAGCCGATGCACGCAACAGTTAACAAGCACATTGCATTTGGCGATATGAATTCATATTTACAGTTTAAGAAATTTGAGATTTACAAGGTGGGACAATGACAAGGTGGTTAGCTAGCTTTAGCTTAAACCTTACCTCACAAACAAAACTCAGCTCAGAACATTAACAGAACATAGTCCTGACTTTACTAAATTGTAGAAATACATTTAACCTACAAACAGACTGAAGTATTACATACATGGCCTCTCCAAATTAACATTTTGCATGCTCTTACCTTCAAACCAAATCCAGACAAACGTTCTTTTGCCGCGTGATGGTTCAAATCCAACGTCTCAGGAGGAACTGCGCATGTGCAATCTCTTCTTCGTTGATTTGTATTGGCGGTTGGCATCCAGCATGGTGCATTACCGCCACCAAGTGTTGGGAGTGTGTGGAGACACTCATACTTCTCAAGTAAAGGTTACTGAAGTATGATAAGTTTAATTACTCTCCTCACCAAAATGCTGTGTCAACTTATTGTAAGCTAGTAGAGTCAACAAATTATGGAGCAACTAGTTATGATCACTATTTATTTTTAAGTAAAGTAAGCTATTACATTTTACAGTGTATTTAGTGTTGAGACACTCTGCTGTTTTATACACAAACACAGACCTGCTGTGTGTGTGTGTGTGCGTGTGCGTGTGTGTGTGTGTGTGTGTGTGTGTGTGTGTGTGTGTGTGTGTGGCCGGGTAATTATCACGTTGTGGGGACCAATTGTCCCCACAAAGATAGGAATACCAGTGTTTTTGTGACCTTGTGGGGACATTTTGATGTCCCCATGAGTAAACAAGCTTATAAATCTAACAAGATGATGTTTATTGAAAATCTAAGGTACAAGAAAGTTTTCTGTGATGGTTGGGGTTAGGGAATGGGGCAGGTAAGGGGAATAGAATATACGGTTTGTATGGTATAAAATGCATTACGTCTATGGAATGTCCCCACAAAACATGGAAACCAGAATGTGTGTGTGTGTGTGTGTGTGTGTACAGCTGCAGTATCTGTCAGGTGTATCTGTGCAGTCTGACTGAAGGAGGTTTTTGTACGACTCTTTATCACTGTGTGAACACACCACCACTGTGATAACTCTGACAGTAATAATCTCCTGCATCTTCAGTCTGAACTCCACTGATGCTCAAGGTCAAATCTGTGTTTGCTCCACTGCCACTGAATCTTGATGGAGTTCCAGACTGAAGGTTTTTTGTCCAAGATATCAGGAGTTTAGGAGCTTCTCCAGGTTTCTTTAAGTACCAGTGCACACTGGGTGTGCTATAGCCTGTAGGAGAACTGAGTTTACAGTTCATAGTAACAGAGTCTCCTCGTGCTGCAGTTTTCACTGAAGGACTTTGAGTTACTGTGTACTGTGATTTACACCCTGAAAAATAAATCATAAATAAGAATTAAATATAGGTATAGAATTAATTCAAATATTTCCAGCATGTTTTATAAATAAGGTAAATATGTATAGTTGATTCTACCTTGTAACGAGAATAAAAGTGTCCAGATTAAGATGATGGTGAAGGTCATTGTTGATGTTTAGTTTTGTGTGTTGTGTTGAGTTATGAAGTGTTAAACTCACAGCACTATAAACTCTCAGAGATCTGAAACATCTCATCTGATATGCAAACAGATTATGAAAATCTTCTTGCTCAATACAGCAGATATCTGACTTACAGAGATGTGTAAGATATGAATGAGGTCTTCACAATGTCAATTTCATCATTACATTTACAAGAAACATTTGTTTTGAGATATTTCTGTGTTTGATTTGTTGAAGTTTTTTTCTGTCCACTTTTATCACCTGCATTTATTTTTTATCTTTCAGATCTTCATTAACAGGACACAGAGATGAGATCTGATTTAATAAAAATAATTGCAGTGTATACATGGTCATTTTAGTAAGGTTTTGTGTCTCTTGTTAAACACTGATTGGAATTACACAGAAAAAATAATATGTACTAATTTTTTCTTTTGCAAGTTTTTAAGAAAACGAAAAGATGATTTTAAATTAACAAATAAGTAGATTTTACTTAAGTTTTCTAAGTAAAGTTAAATTACACTGTTAAAATATATGATGTTACTGAAACATTAAGTACTTTTAAGGCTGACATATTTAATTGAATCTTCCCGAATTAATCACGTAAAATTCCTTCTTTTCCTTACATATTTATTATTACCACATTATGAAGAGCAAGTAAGAAAAGACTGATCCCAGTACTAACATTAGCACAGTTATTGCTCATTGAGTGAATTAACACACATCATGATTTTCATCATGTCACCTATTGTCTATAAACAAGCAGCACTTTTCTGAATGATTGTTACCACAAAACTCAAATAGGAAACAGAAACTCTACTAAATCTCAAAGATAAATGAACCTTAAACACTAATAATGCTTTCTTTTTGGTTAAAAACACATAAAACAGAGTTTAATTTCAAATTATACTTCCCAAATGCAGTCCCATGCAAAGCATGGTGGGAACAACAAGTTCACTGACCACTGACTAGTTAGTTATGTTTACTAAAATCATTCATGTAGTTTCAACACAAAATTATTAAGTGAAATTCCTTCTTACAAATTTAAGGGGATATATGGACATGATAAAATTACATTGAATTTACACAATAATGTGTTCATTTAGAATTACTCACATTTGTGTTATTTTTACTCAAATTTTGGTTAAAAAACAAGAAGACATTTTGAAGTTAAATTTACTAAGGGACATAATCCTTTTTTTGCAGTGTACATAACCAGACATACAGTATTCAGTGATCGGATGTGATATCAACATGCAGTCAGTTAATCTGATGACCTACAGACTGAAAACATCTTACAGTTTTTTTCGATTGCTAAACGCCAGTGGGCACAACTGGAGTCACATGTGCAAAACTCTAACTACAGTCTGCACAGCAGCAGTTCATGTGGACCAAACTCTAGTTCGTTTTTCATTGCTTGAACACAGTTTTCAAAACTTTACACACTTATCCCATGACTTTAAACACAACCTGCACAACACTGTGGATTTACAGCACTTTGTTCAAATGCTAACACACTGCTGTCAAAACTGTGAATCACACATTTAAAACACAATTGATTTCAGCATTGTGCCTTTCAAACACTGCTGATTGCAATTTCATATAAATATAAATTCCAATTTCATATATATATTTCATTTATATATAATATTACCTTTCATGTACTTTAAGTTTCTACCTTTTTTTCTCATTACTGTAATTCCGTAAATTATTACAGACTACTGAAGCAAACTGCTAATTTTCATTTACCCTAAAAAATTATGATGTTCTAAAAAAAATATTGTGATAAATCAATAAATAAATCATTCTTTAAAGAAAACATTACTTGGTGTGACATCACTGAAATTGTTAAAACTGTAAAGATAAAAAGTTAGTATTTTGTGTATTGGTGTTTGATGTTAGTGTTTTTCCTCTCAGTGTGTTGTGAGTGACAGTGTGTGTTATCTCAGTGAGGGTTGTGTTTAGTGTTTGGCTGCACGGAGCTGTTTTGAGCCATATGTTAAGAGTTGTGCTCAGGTGACTTTTGGTAGTGCAGACTGTAGTTAGAGTTTTGCACATGTAGCTCCAGTTGTGCCCACTGTCGTTTAGCAATCGAAAAAAACTGTAATCTTTCATTCACAGTAAATCACTGACTATCAAACATTCAGCTGAGGTTGGATTACAACAAATAATTACTTTTGGAAATTGTTTTGTTCATAAAAATACAAATAAATTAAATAATTAAATAACTTAATACAATAACTAATAAAAGCATTGTTAAGCATGAATTTGTGTTGTGTTAAATGTGTTTGTTATAGAGTCAGAGTTAGTGAAGCATTCAGAGGTTTTTGTACAGCTGCTCGCTTTGTTTCTATCACTGTGGTACACATTCGGCCCTGGCACGAGACTGGAAGTTGGCAGTAAGTAGAAAATTATCTTAATATTTACTTGCAAAAGCTTTTTAATAATTAAAATAATTCATCTTTCATTCCTTCTATTTATTAATTATTTTGTTTTTAATTCTCAGTCAGGGTGCTTTGAGTATTTAATATGCATTTCTTTTGTACACTATGTGCCATATTGTGCTGCTCTATATGTAATGTATTAAAAAGGCAGACACAAGTTTTTTTATTAACACCTTGATAATTAAAATAATGCAATAAAATTAAATAAGTACTTTTCTTTATTTGTGTATATTTTTCGCCTTTTCCTCTTTTTGTGCTCATGTGGGTATCTGACAGCAGCACTACTTTCATGTTTGTCGTGTTGCAACTCGCTTTATATAAAGCATGCATTAAAAAAAGATAAACCATTATATTAATTATTAATTTAAAGATTAACACAATACTTAAAAGATAACTAAACTCAGATTTCTCAAAATAAAGCAAGAAATTGAAAATATCACTCAAAAGAACAAGAAATCATTAAGAGGCACAAAGACTTGATTGAAGATGTTGTTATGATGATTTTTCAGGACTCTACACTCTAAAAAAACAAACGGTGCTATATAGCACCAAAAGTGGTTCTTTGCTCGTAATCATAGAAGAACCGTTTTTAGTGCCATATAGCACCGGTGAAGAACCGGTGAAGCACCTGTGTAGAACCATATAGGGGCCATATAGCACCACATTTGGTTCTACATAGCACTATATGGTTCTACACAGGTGCTTCACCGGTGCTTCACCGGTGCTATATGGCACTAAAAATGGTTCTTCTATGATTACGAGCAAAGAACCACTTTTGGTGCTATATAGCACCGTTTGTTTTTAGAGTGAGACCAATTTTGTGTCTTTACAAATGTCCTTCATATTCCAACACACAACAAATGGAAAATCATCACTTTACACAAAATGGATGTTTGTATTTTGCATGCTTGGAAAAAATTTATTTAAAACACACTTTTTGTGTAGCCTACATATACTGTAATACGCACTTAACGCACACCAGTAAACATAACTAAGGGGTTAACAGTGCATATCATATGAACATAAGGTAACTTCTGCGTATAAATATTGCGCCAAATACAACCAGAAAGTCGTGCTATTGATCTGTAGTGTTATTGTAGTGCTACACAATTGAATTTGAAAATAATCTGTAAAATACGGTGGCCGCCTTACTGAAAAAGCCAGCATAAGCAGACGCATTTATCTGAAGTGATTTGATCATCGGCAATGAATTACGTTATTGTTGTTATCGTCATTCTTTAACAATTGAGCTAAAGGTATCAAATATTTATGCAAAAATGTTGCATAACTTACATTATTTTAAATACAGAACATTAATCCATTGGGGCAAAAATCATAGAATTTTGTAGTTTCTTAATCTTTATTGCTTGTTTATATAAAGTTTTATATTATGTTGGGGAGTGATTTTCTTAACAAATAGCCTTCCTTTAAAACTGAATGTTGCAATGAAGAGCCATAAATGAAACTGAAGACGTGAACCCAAACACATACGCTTGATCGTTTTAGACTTTTAATTTTATGATAAAAAAAGTCAGATAGGTTATAGTCAATACTTTGAAACAATATTTGATATCCAAAATGTTTGTTTTGTTTTATTTTAATTTGTCACTTTTGTGTATCTGTGTATGTCAGGTGTAAGTCGTCCTAAAGTGATTGTCCTGCCGCCGTCCACTGAAGATATTTCCAGCAAGAAGACAGCAACACTGATGTGTGTGGCCAGCAATGGTTTCCCTTCAGACTGGAGTCTGAGCTGGAAAGTGAATGGGAAGATGTCAGGATCTCAGGAGAACAGAGCTGGAGTCCTACAGAAAGACGGCGGTCTGTACAGCTGGAGCAGCAGTCTGACTCTCACTGAACAAGAATGGATCAACAGAGACTCAGTGATCTGTGAGATCAGTCGGGAAGGTCAGACAGTCACTGGAGAAGTGAAGAAAGATCTGTGTTCTGAGTAGATCCTCTCTTCTTCTCATCTCTTCTTCTCATTCATGTCTCACATCAACAGTGGACAACTATTCATACAACACTCTGTCTCTCTGCTTTATTCATTCTCTATGCTTTTCAATAAAGAAATATTAAATATTGCTTCTTTGTCTTGTGATTTCTTTTGAATTTGAACAATGAGTATATTGATCATTGGTTTATAAATAAACTTCACTCAATGAAGCATGAAGACATCTGCAGATGTAGTTTATATTTATCTTTCAAACTCTTGTGTCTGAACATCTGCTCTGTTCTGAGAGGAACTGAATCTCTTCATCCTGAAGATACAAATATGAGTTGAACTCTCAGTTTCACTCTTTGACTCTTTATTCTCTGAAATGAGACGCTGATGAGTTTAACTGATGGATGAAGAAATGAGCTTTGATCAGATTCAACACTTCACAATGAGTCTGATCTCAGAAGTCAGATTAATATATTGAATATTTAGAGAAGATCAAATGAAGAAATGTTTTTAACCTGCACTTCAACATTCAAGATTTATTTCTCACATTCACAGATATATAAACACACAACTATAGCAGTGAAATCTGACAATCTCTCTATAGTCTGTGTATAAGATGAATACTTTATAAATGTAAATGTTGAGGAGTCTGATGGTCTGAATGAAGAAGCTCCTCATGAGTTTCTCAGTTTTAGTTATCAGACTAAAGAAGACTCGTGTGTGATTTTATCAGACTGAACAGAGAGATCACTCGCTCGTCTCTGACACTCATAGATTTCTGTCTGAAGTCACTGATAGTCTTCACTTCAAAACACAACATTCAGCTGGAAATGAAAACTCAATGAGTGATTATAGTTTCAGCTACAATAAACTTATGTAGTGTTGAGACACTCTGCTGTTTTATACACAAACACAGACCAGCTGTGTGTGTGTGTGTGTGTGTGTGTGTGTGCGCGCGTGCGTGCGTGCGTGCGTGCGTGCGTGCGTGCGTGTGTGTGTGTGTGTGTGTGTGTGCGCGTGAGCGTGTGTGTGAGTGTGTGCAGCTGCAGTATCTGTCAGGTGTATCTGTGCAGTCTGACTGATGGAGGTTTTTGTACGACTCTTTATCACTGTGTGGACACCCAACCACTGATGCTGTGTAAACTCTTACAGTAATAATCTCCTGCATCTTCAGGCTGAACTCCACTGATGCTCAGAGTAAAATCTCTACCATCTCTTGCTCCACTGCCACTGAATCGATCTGAAGTGTCACCATGACGACCATAAACTCCATGAATGATGAGTTTAGGAGCTTCTCCAGCTTTCTGCTGATACCAAGATAAACCCCAGCCATATATTCCAGGATCAGTTGTACACTTTATATTGACGGTTTGTCCAACAGAAACAGATTGAGCTTTACTCTGAGTTACAGTAACTCCTCTGGATTCTGTTGAGAAAAAAAGTTTGTTCAAAAAAAGAAAAGTAAGAGTTAAAATATTTTAAATAAAGATGAATTTCTGTTACCTTGAATAAAACCCCCAAGAATCCAGATGAAGGTGATGATGAAGAGATTCATTTTGTGTATTTGTTGTTTTTCCAGCAGTGTGTTAGACTGTTATAAACACACAGAGCACTGAAGCGTGTGATGAGATGTAAGGCAGTGATCAGACTTTAATAACCCTACTAAATTAGACTAGAAAAAAAAATGAAAGAACTTGAAATTTTACATGCAAATAACCCAACAGAAATAATATATAATGAATTAAGAAGACAAAGATTCTTGCTAAATGAAATCATCAATAAAAAACATATTTCTAATTCAGAGACTCCGCCAGGAAACCTATCAACATAGCAACAAATCCAGTAAATATTTGGCAAATCAAATAAAAAAGAACAGAGAAAAGTAACAATTTCAACTATCAAGGATTCAGCAGGAAAGCCTACAAACTCCCCTCAAGAAATAAATGCAATATTCCAAAATTTCTATGCTTAACTTTACTCCTCTGATAATACCACAAGACAAGTATTAATTCATTTTTCAATAATATTCAACTTACAGAACTTAACACAGAACAAATCAACACACTGGACAAACCAATTACAGAAGAAGAACTTCATATCGCTCTGAATCAAATACCTAATAATAAAGCACCAGGAGCGGATGGCTTTCCTGCTAAGTTTTACAAACACTTCTGGTCTATTTTCTCTCCATTATTTATCAGGGGCCGTATTCACAAAGAATTGGCGAATTTAGGAGCAACTCCTAAAAATAATGGGCGTGTCACCAGTGGCGCCCCCAAACAGAATGAGATTTAAAAAAAAAATTTTTTTTTGTTGAGATTTTTATATTTAAATAATAGTAGTAATATGTATTCATTAAAATGTACACTAAAAGCACTATGTAAAAAAAATATGCATTTGTATAATGTGTTAAATAGAATACGATCTTAACCCCTCCCCTCACCTTTACCCGCAAAGCCGTGAGTACGCGCAGCCGCACTGCCATCCATGTGACGTACACGTGACGTCCTGTTCGCTTCTGTTCAGCCATTGGATGCATTACAGAAGAAACTCACAAACTAGTAAGTAAAACTCAGTTAATTATAGGTTATATAAAGCATATTGTTCCAAGCTTAATCACTGTCAGGGTTTAAATTGGGCTGGGGCACCAGAGACGTCATGCCCATTCAAACTGACCCTCCGTTTTTGAGCCAACTGGATTTTGCATGCAACCTCAAATTCACAGAAGCATCCATTAATCTGTTACTTGTCTTTTAATCTGTTTAATATGCGCAATATAATCAATTCTGTGCTGCATCCTTGTCACTTTTCGGAGATTTTCGCCGTTTTGATCATGTTAAATTTCTTTGTTCTGGCGTCATCAGCATCTGAGAGCGCTCATGAGCTTTGCTGTTGCCTTTGGCTTTCTGAGGAATTAAAACGTCTAAGAAACACTCACAACATTTCCAAACCCCAGGACGGTAATGTGCAGTTAACCTCCTCTGTGTAGAAAATGTATAGTTTAAAATGTGACCGTCTCGACGTTATATTAGTAGAGATTTCTAGATTCATCTTCTTGGTGCAACGGCAAAGGTCGCCAGAGTTCACGGGCACGGGGGCGCGGAATCACACATGCTCACATACGAGGTAACATTTAATGCAAAAGTCCGTTCCTCTAATAATTTTATCTAAACATATTTTTTTAAATCGTTATTGAACATTAAAAGCAATCACGTGGCTAAAGCTTATGTCATTTTCGTTGTTTATATACTTTATGGATTTAAAATTACATTAATTTCATAGGATAATGCAGTTGTTTTGCAAAATGCATTAATGACACAATTAAACAAGTCATTAAACAAAACGTAAATAAACAAAACATGCATTTATTTTGGAGGTTTTTGCATGAAAGCATGGGGCGCTCAGATTGTTAGAAATGTAAGTGCTATGGAAAAGACTGAAGAATCTATAATATTTCGTTTGATGTCTGTGTCACACCCCGAGGGCGGACCCAACTATGCTAAGGGTCACACCCCTCTCAACTCTTCCACCTCGAGGAGTTTCCCAAGACCACCCCAATGACCAGACAGACGAGTATACTATAATTAAAATAAACTTTATTAAATATTTAAAAGGAAAGGGGGGGAAGGGGGAAGGGCAATTTAAAACTAATGTGTCTCTTCTTCGCCTCCAGGGCCACTTGAGGGAAAGACTGGGGACAGGGGCTCCGTAGGGGCTCCGGCCCAACAATCCGTGGCGCGCTCCGCTTCTCCTGGAGGCAAAATCAAACAAAAGTCAGACAAGGTAAAGTACTTCGATGTCAAACGCTGTTCGTCCACCCGGGACCTTCGGCAGAACAGGTAAGTAAGGGTTTATACACAGGTCAAGTTTACTCCACAGGTTACGTTATTCACAGCACTGGGGATCTTCGTACACACACAGAGCTTCACTTGTACAGGTAGGTATTGGCTATAAGCACAGAACAGGTTTACTTTACAGGTCACGTTACTCACAGCACTGGGGATCTTCGTACACACACAGAGCTTCACTTGTACAGGTAGGTATTTGCTATAAGCACAGAACAGGTTTACTTTACAGGTCACGTTACTCACAGCACTGGGGATCTTCGTACACACACAGAGCTTCACTTGTACAGGTAGGTATTTGCTATAAGCACAGAACAGGTTTACTTCACAGGTCACGTTACTCACAGCACTGGGGATCTTCGTACACACACAGAGCTTCACTTGTACAGGTAGATATTTGCTATAAGCACAGAACAGGTTTACTTTACAGGTCACGTTACTCACAGCACTGGGGATCTTCGTACACACACAGAGCTTCACTTGTACAGGTAGGTATTTGCTATAAGCACAGAACAGGTTTACTTCACAGGTCTCGCTCTCCTTAGGACCCAGGCCACAACGGATGTCGTCGTCTCGCGACTCGTCTGAGGCTAGGCAGTTTGAACGCTACAAGCACAGCATACACACAGCAAGTAAAGCGTAAACACCATCAATCAGTGAAACTCACCCACAGCACTCTTATAAACTTCACGTGGTTTTTAAATCGCCCTTGCCACCTGGCTACGACGACCTCGAGAGGATGGTTGGGCAGTAACTGGACCGCCAATGAGAGTAAGATGTGTGTATTCACAGGCCCGGCGTGTTGATTTCTCTCCCCTGGCTCACCTGTGTTTCTGTTTCCCCACAGGGCCACTGTTCTACTAGCGAACGGTGCTTCCCATCAGGTCCTTCGTCCGTACTTCCGGTCAACCCGCGGCTCACCCACACTGTCCTCTCCAGTGGGGCCAGGGACCTCAAAAACACAAAGGAACACACCAAAACAACTCTTCGTACAAGTACGGCTCAGATAAGTACCGCATCTGTTACTCACACTTAGTTGTCCACAACTGTTATTCG
Organism: Paramisgurnus dabryanus; assembly: GCF_030506205.2. Classification (NCBI taxonomy): domain Eukaryota; kingdom Metazoa; phylum Chordata; class Actinopteri; order Cypriniformes; family Cobitidae; genus Paramisgurnus; species Paramisgurnus dabryanus. The sequence goes on along the minus strand of NC_133358.1, from coordinate 30,022,678 downwards.
CTACACTCTTGATGGCTCTGTGTTCACTCCTTCTCTGATAAAACTCCTCAATATTCCTTCGTCAACTGACTGTCCCTTTTCTTCTCTCTTCCCCAATAGCACGATCCAACCAGCCTGGTCCGTCTGCAAAGCAGCAACACAGCGTAGACAAGTACACCACAAGCACCCCGGTGTGGTGTCCCTTTAATTTCGTCACAGCCCCGTCCTTTTCGCCTCTTCTGGCGGCCGCACTCTTTCCTTCCACCATAGGTGACTCACGGATCAACGGCGCCCTGTGGCTCCTCCAGGGACGGGGCATGTGGTTCGGTTTGCCCAAGGCATAAAGTGTCAGGACTCAAGAAAACAGAAGATCCCAATGCAGTTAACAGAAATGTTTATTGAAATGATAATGAGTGTAAAACTGAAAAAAGCACGTCTGGGCTAAAAGCCACACCAAGGCAGACGGCTGGGAGCGGGGAGCACACACAGGCACTGGGGCGAAGAACCACACACGTTCGGGCTCCGGCCAGACAACGAACGGTGGGAGAGAAATCCTGCAACAGTCAGAGAGAGAGAGAGGCGGTCAGAGTCTTCAACAGAGTCCGTGCTGGACAGCGCACAGCGGCAGTCCGAGTCCTACGCAGAATTACGCGCCGGAGCGCACTGCGGCTGGACAGCGCAAGATGGAGACAGGCGCTTGGAGAATCCACGGACAGAGTGTACACAGCGGCTTGAAGGGAGACACACCACTCAGGAGAGACAGACAGCTGGCGAGGAATCTACTGGGGAAAGTCAGCAGAGAGAGCACGTAGAGTAATCCAAAATCCACAGCACAAACTCCCGGATAACAGAGAGCACAGACTGGGGTAGGGAAGATTAAGTCACAAAACTGGAAACAGAGACAGGAACAAAATCCACAGCAAAACTCCCGGGTAGCAGAGAGCACAGACTGGGGTAGGGAAGATTAAGTCACAAAACTGGAAACAGAGACAGGAATAAAATCCACAGCAAAACTCCCGGGTAGCAGAGAGCGCAAACTGGAATGGGGAGAAATTAAATCAATAACTGGAAACAGGGACAGGACAGAACTGGGCACTAGCAGAGCTAGTAATATGGCGAGTACACACAAAGTGACAGACACGTCTAAAGACAAAGTGACAGGCGAGTATCTCAACAAACTATGACAAACGAACTTGCAAGGAACAAACAAACACACAGGGCTTAAATACACAGACATGATGACGGGATAACAAGCAACAGGTGAGGAAGACGAGAGGAGGCAATCACACTGAACAGGAACACCTGTGAGGGAAGCACAAGTGAACCTGTAAAACACATACAAACACAAGACAACCACAGTACCCACAAGACAAAACCATAAATATATTTATATATATAAATATATACAAATATATAAAAACATATACACACATACATACAATATACACATATATACATATAACATCCATATATATATATATATATATATATACACACATACATACATACATATATACACATATATACATATATATATATATATATACATATACATATATATACACACCCATATACACACATACAAATACACAAACATACACCTACATACATCCACATGCACATATACATACATGAAAACAGAACACTAGACTAAACAAGACATAAAAGACAAAGACTGGAAAATGCAAGGGAGCGGGGAAAAATAACACACAATGACAAGAGAATACAAGGGAGCGGGGAAAAGTCACAAGACATGGGAAAAACGTGGTCTGATATGACAATATCAAAACCACGCTCTCCCACACAAAACATTGTACTGTCAGGACCCTGCCATACACAACTAGATATAATTACCAAACCAGATTATGGCAGAGTCCTCACAGGACCCTCCCCTCAAGGGACGCCACCTGGCGGCCCTCAAGGAGAGACACAGGACAAGACAGACTGGACACTGGACAGCACCCACGAAAACATGACAAACACTAACAAGGGAAGACAAGACAGAACAACTAGAGGATTGGGGTGGGACAACAAGAACAACAAACAAGGGAGGGGGGGCGGGGGAACAACAACGTTCACAGGAGGAGGGATGGGACTGGGTACAGGGCGAGCCTTCTGACCCCGGGGAGTAGCTGAGGGTTGGGTACGTGGAGGCCGGGCAGGCCTAACAGGGTTCCGTGGGGAGGAAACAGCTTGGGGCAAGGCAGGAACAACTAGGTCAGGGTTTACAGGCTGAGGGGAAGCAGGAAACATGACAGGGGGCGCTGTGGCCGGCAGCGGAGACAACTCAGGAACAGTCACAGGAGCCGCTGCAGACGGCAGCGGAGACGAGGCAGGGACAATGACAGGAGGTGCAGCGGGTGACTGCAGAGACGATACAGAGTCTATGACAGGGGGTGCAGCGGACGGCTGCAGAGATGAGACAGGGACCTTGACAGAGGAGGCTGCGGACGGCAGCGGAGACGAGACAGGGACAGTGGCAGGGGCCGCTGCGGACGGCAGCGGAGACGGGACAGAGACAAAGGCTGCTGCGGTTGGCTGCGCAGACGTCAGGGGCTGCAGCGAAGGCTGCGCAGACGTCAGGGGCTGCAGCGGAGGCTGCGCAGACGGCAGGGGCTGCAGCGGAGGCTGCGCAGACGGCAGGGGCTGCAGCGGAGGCTGCGCAGACGGCAGGGGCTGCAGCGGAGGCTGCGCAGACGGCAGGGGCTGCAGCGGAGGCTGCGCAGACGGCAGGGGCTGCAGCGGAGGCTGCGCAGACGGCAGGGGCTGCAGCGGAGCAGACAGAGGCTGCTGCTTCTCAGAGAACTGAGGGGTGGCAGCTGGTTGAAGAGCGGAGGAGTCCTTCTTCCTCTTCTTCCTCCGTCCGGAGACCGGTAATGCAGGATGGAGATCGGGTGCGGGCGTAGGCTCCGGCGCTGGAGAGATGAGAGTCGACCTCCCCAACCTGATCGCCCCGGTCTGAATGCCCCTTCCCCGTATCGCCAGACGACTACCCCGAAGGCTGGCTGGCGGGGCGGAGCTTATGGAGTTTGATGTGGTGGATGCTGAGCTCTCCAGGACCATCCTCCCGACAACGCGGCCCTCTGGGACAGGTGACAGAGGTCTGGACTTGGGTTCGGGCCTGTTCATGACGTAGCTCACCATGTCAACGAAGTCTAAGGGCTTGAGCAACTCCACCTCACTGGATTTGAGAGGCTCATCGAGACAGGCATAGAAGATGACCTTTAGCTCGTTCCCGCTAAGACCGGCAAGACGAGCCTCCTCCAAGAACTTGGAGGCGAAGGACCGGATCTCTGCTCCTCTCTGCCGCATGCCAAAGAGTAAACGGGCATGGTGGTTGCGGTGGGCAGTGAAAGCCGAATCCTCCTCCTGGGCAGTAGTGGAGAGCTGAGCGGTCGCTGAACAGCCAGATTCTGTATCTGCGGGATCCATTTATGGCAAGTTCGTTCTGTCAGGACTCAAGAAAACAGAAGATCCCAATGCAGTTAACAGAAATGTTTATTGAAATGATAATGAGTGTAAAACTGAAAAAAGCACGTCTGGGCTAAAAGCCACACCAAGGCAGACGGCTGGGAGCGGGGAGCACACACAGGCACTGGGGCGAAGAACCACACACGTTCGGGCTCCGGCCAGACAACGAACGGTGGGAGAGAAATCCTGCAACAGTCAGAGAGAGAGAGAGGCGGTCAGAGTCTTCAACAGAGTCCGTGCTGGACAGCGCACAGCGGCAGTCCGAGTCCTACGCAGAATTACGCGCCGGAGCGCACTGCGGCTGGACAGCGCAAGATGGAGACAGGCGCTTGGAGAATCCACGGACAGAGTGTACACAGCGGCTTGAAGGGAGACACACCACTCAGGAGAGACAGACAGCTGGCGAGGAATCTACTGGGGAAAGTCAGCAGAGAGAGCACGTAGAGTAATCCAAAATCCACAGCACAAACTCCCGGATAACAGAGAGCACAGACTGGGGTAGGGAAGATTAAGTCACAAAACTGGAAACAGAGACAGGAACAAAATCCACAGCAAAACTCCCGGGTAGCAGAGAGCACAGACTGGGGTAGGGAAGATTAAGTCACAAAACTGGAAACAGAGACAGGAATAAAATCCACAGCAAAACTCCCGGGTAGCAGAGAGCGCAAACTGGAATGGGGAGAAATTAAATCAATAACTGGAAACAGGGACAGGACAGAACTGGGCACTAGCAGAGCTAGTAATATGGCGAGTACACACAAAGTGACAGACACGTCTAAAGACAAAGTGACAGGCGAGTATCTCAACAAACTATGACAAACGAACTTGCAAGGAACAAACAAACACACAGGGCTTAAATACACAGACATGATGACGGGATAACAAGCAACAGGTGAGGAAGACGAGAGGAGGCAATCACACTGAACAGGAACACCTGTGAGGGAAGCACAAGTGAACCTGTAAAACACATACAAACACAAGACAACCACAGTACCCACAAGACAAAACCATAAATATATTTATATATATAAATATATACAAATATATAAAAACATATACACACATACATACAATATACACATATATACATATAACATCCATATATATATATATATATATACACACATACATACATACATATATACACATATATACATATATATATATATATATATACATATACATATATATACACACCCATATACACACATACAAATACACAAACATACACCTACATACATCCACATGCACATATACATACATGAAAACAGAACACTAGACTAAACAAGACATAAAAGACAAAGACTGGAAAATGCAAGGGAGCGGGGAAAAATAACACACAATGACAAGAGAATACAAGGGAGCGGGGAAAAGTCACAAGACATGGGAAAAACGTGGTCTGATATGACAATATCAAAACCACGCTCTCCCACACAAAACATTGTACTGTCAGGACCCTGCCATACACAACTAGATATAATTACCAAACCAGATTATGGCAGAGTCCTCACATAAAGGGACTCACGCCCGAAAACAGCTCTCCTGCCTTTGTGCTTCTTGGACCTTTTTATATCTTGTCTTTACTCTCTCCTCCAATCATGTGCTGCTTCACTGAGTCGCCACACCTGTTGCTCGTTTCCTCATCATTTTCGTCGTCAGGGAGACCAGGAAGTAAACTGGTGCAGTTAAAAATCGGGCCCGGGCGGAAACCATCTTCGCGGAACCTTTCTCCGTCACTTTTGGTTCCCGCCCTCCCATAGTCACCTGGTGACATCTGTGTATGCACAAATTTCTGTGAGCTGTGCGCACTGTGCCCCCTTAAAAAAAATGGTGCATGACGCCCCTGCCCGGCACATAGGCTGTGCGTGTGCACTCGCTGCCTGCGGTGCCGCGAAGGGAATAATGTGTTTCTATTTATATTGGGCATACTCACCAAACGCAAGTTCAACGATTTGCGCGAGTAGATTACATACAAAGTCAATGCAAAGACGCAATCAGACAGACGCGTCCTTGCAAGGGGGGATGCGAATGACGCGAATTGGGCTGCGCAATTGCCGAAAACACGCGCTTTTCCCCTCAAACGCGTCTTGTGTGTGTGTGTGTGTGTGTGTGTGTGTGTGTGTGTGTGTGTGTGTGTGTGTGTGTGTGTGTGTGTGTGTGTGTGTGTGTGTGTGTGTGTGTGTGAGAGAGAGAGAGAGAGAGAGAGGTAAGATTGGTGCCCACGTCGAGAAAACTTAAGACTAGGGACGTGTTAAGGACTAAAGTATGTCACTCATTTAATTAGAGTATGTTAACTGGATAACACTGGATATAACTCATTGTATAGTTTAATAAAATAATGTATTTTAAATACACAATTCAAACGGTGATCGGTTGATACTCATCTTTGATAGATTAATACTATTCCACCATCTGATCTTTAAATTATTTGCAATTTTTATTTGTCTCTAGTAAATCATATACTAATAAATAAGAATAACTATAGTCCAAGTAGCATTAAAAGCAAAGGGAAAACTGTTGACCATTAGATTCAGGCATAATAATTTTTTTAATTGTGCCACCCTAAGATTTGTGCTGGCCCCTTTGTGCCCCCCCATGAAAACAATCCTGGGGGCGCCACTGCGTGTCACTCCTAACTTTAGGACTCCTAATTTTTTTCACTAAAAGTAATTCACGAAGCATTTTAGCCCTAAAAGTAGCACCTAAGTCTGGGACAGCTTAAAAGAAGTCGAGAGGACTCCTAACTCACTAAGACCTATTCACAAAGGATCTTAAAATGCCTTAGGTGCTGATCCTCCTTAACATGGACAGTTTCACCAACTCAAAAGCATTGCACATACTTAAAAGCACACTTTAATGTAAGCATATTGTTTATGAGATTTGTTTCATAATTCATTACATTCATGGCAAGCAGGAAGTTTTTTAGAATTACATGAAACAATAATGAAATTAAATATTTAATATTATAGGCATACCTGTTGCCATGCTAGTCTGTTTAAAGGCTGCAATCTAAACCCTCTACTGCGATTGTAATGCTTATACCACCGCCTCTCGCATTCGTCCGGGGTCCGCGACATAAGCGGGAATGCTGCATTGATCTGCAACAAATCCTCTCCCCAGTGATGCGCGGGTTCATCCGAAATGAGCGGATGCATGCGGTCACCCGCGGTTACGAGTCATCCAAAAATATTTTTTATGATATTCGAGTCGCGTTCCGTCGGGTCGTTTGAAATAAAGATGGCAATTAACTATTAACACTCTGGGGTCGGCTGCGGCGCGGGCGCCGCAAACTCTTTATTTTTCGATCACTCCCCAAAGAGACTTAGATAACTCTGCTGATTTTTGACATACAGATATGATTTATACATCATTTAAAACGTTAAACTGTCTAGTTTTTTTCTGTCCACTCCCAATAAAAACAGCATGTTGTGCTTTTCGCAAAATTAAGAAAATAAACATGATGCGCGTTTTGTTCCCTCTCCCTCAGTGAAGTCCTTTCAGAAACACGTCAGAAAAATGAACTGTAACTTAACGAATATTTGTCATATAAACAAAAGATAAATGTCTACATAATGCTAGGAATGTCTGCTTTTAAATGATGTAAGTGAAATCGAAAACAAATATTGTAATCCGTTGTTAACTGTATTAGAAGATAGAGATGTACCGTCTTTCTTCTGTTGCTTCATTATCTATAATGAGCCACGCCCCGCTCCATTGAAGAAAAGAGCAGAGATCATCCATATTCATTAGTCAACCCCACAGTCAATGGACATTCCATTCCGTCTCTGCAGCCATTCACTGCTGTGTTGAGTTTTAATCCGAGTGCTGGAAACATGACATCTACTTGTTTACTCGTGACTGTAATTAAAGTTATCTCCAGACGCGAGTGTGACTCGATCGACGTCCAATCGCACACACAAACACACAATACCTCATATTTGAAGCGCTTTGTGGTATCATTATAAAAGATGCGATTGCACACATCACATACTTGTTTACTCGCGCCTAAATCTCCAGACAGACGCGAGTGTGTGTGCTTCGTCAGTGTGACAGGATTGATGTCCGACATATAAATCCTTATTTACTTGCGGATGTGTGTCAGTTTCTCCAGACGCGAGTGTTTTCTTTGTCTTCCGTCAAACAGCTGAGGCGACGGAAACGCACATACACAAACACGCGAGTCAGGAAACTCAACGCGCTTTTTGGTATTCTTATAAAATACGCGATTGCAAACAGTACAATCCTTATTTAGTTGCGTCATATCTCCGCACAGCAAGTTTATTAAACACAGGATCACTCGCATGTGCACACATTCACTGCTTTCATGATCAACACGTGAGATAATGGCGGCGGCTGTAAACAAACATTGATAAGTTTATCACGCGTGTCCCTGGTTGTGTTTCTACTATAATGATTACAAAAACACAAATAGGAGTCCAGACAACGATAGGCAGTTGTTCTTTTGAGCTTTTTACTGCACATAGGTAAACCTCTCGCTGGCCAACCAAACACAAACCCTGTGTTCACTTTATGATGGCCAAACAGTACCTTTACCATGATTAAGCTACTATGGTCTTTAAAAGGTAACTTATACTTGTGATATTAATAGAAAATATTTCAATATATATAATATATATATATATATATATATATATATATATATATAGATAGATAGATAGATAGATAGATAGATAGATAGATAGATAGATAGATACACACACACATTATATATATATATATATATATATATATATATAATGTGTGTGTGTGTGTGTGTGTGTGTGTGTGTGTGTGTGTGTGTGTGTGTGTGTGTGTGTGTGTGTGTGTGTGTGTGTGTGTGTGTGTTTACATTATATTGAAAAGTAAACCTTATCATGGTTTTACTACAGAGAAAGTGGCTCATTATTCAACTCTCTTGTCTCTCAGCTGTCAATCACTGATTATTCAGGAGCTTTCCCGCCTCCACGCATACAGCCTTTCTCAAGCAAAAGTGTCTTAGAAATTGTAAATCAATGTATTGCTTTATGTGATTGAGTAGGCCATATGATTTTCACATCATTTTGAAGAAAAAACTCTAGACTACTAGATCCTGTTTGGAAAGTCTTGGGAAAACATGTTTAGAATGAGTTTTGTGGTGTTATATCAGTGACTTAAAAATTTTGCTTTTTCAAAAACCACGCATAAACATTTTTCTCTCAAAAATACAAACATGTACATACATGTTGATTATATGATATTGTAGCCCAGTTTGTGATGAACACAGTGTTATGAGACTTTTGCCATTAATATGTTTTCAAGCAACTGAAAAAAGCACAAATGTCAGTGCATGTCAAAACTTCCCCAGGGCCCTAAAAACCCCTTAGACCCCAGAGGGTTAAACAATTACTACTTAAAAAAATGCGGGCCAGGGAGCGGGCGGGTTAGTTGAAAACGTTGGTCGGGTGCCGGTTGTTTTGTACATTGACCCGCGCATCACTTTCTCGCATGTCTCACGCTTAGTTTTGCTTGATATCTCAGTGCCGAATTACGTGTCTTTTTTCCAGCACCAACTGGGCCAGCAGCAGTAACTGATCCTGCATCCATTTGGGCTTTCTTTTTCGTTTTGGCGAGTTCATAATCCACCATCATTTATTTATTACATTATTAGGCAGGCTTCTTTAATATGGGCAACATTTCCTTGCTTTAAGTAGTCTATTTAGGCTAATAGGATGTACATTAATCAAGCAAGTGTTAATGCAATGTCGTTTTTTATTATTAGGCAATTGGCGGTTTTCATTTGTATTAGGCTACCTTGATTTAATTTAATTTAATTCACGACTTTTCTTTTATATATGCATTTCGATGGCATTACTATTATTATTTTGTATAGGACACAGACATATTTCGATATTGTAATTCCATGATTTGGTGCGTCTGTGTTATGTTCCGCATGACAGCCCTGTCATCTAACAACCAATCACCGTGGTCATTGCGAGGCAGCTCGTGCAAGAGAATTGACGTCATCCGTAGCAACGAAGACTCAATCTTAGTTTAGGAGTAATCATTTTTCCTTACTAAAAGTAGGTCTGAAAGGCGTTGTGAATAACTTTTAAGAGAAAACTCCTAGCTAAAATCTTTTAGTGCGATTTAGAAGTACTCTTAGTGATAAGATAAAATGCTTTGTGAATACGGCCCCAGAGCAATAACAGAATTTAAAGAAACCTCAATATTACCTGTGCACATGAATACAGCCACTATCTCACTCATACCCAAATCTAATAAAGATCCAACACTCCCTTCCAACTACCGCCCTATATCTCTCATCAATGTAGACATCAAAATAATCAGTAAAGCTCTTGCACATAGAATAGAAAAAATTATCCCATTCATAATCCACCCAGATCAGACCGGTTTCATCAAAGGTAGACAAGCATCCAACAATAAACGCAGACTATAAAATTTGATCCATTATTCATCACTACAACAGGAAAACACCATTATAGTCACTTTAGATGCAGAGAAAGCTTTCGATAGAGTCAGTTGGAACTTTCTGCTGTCACGTTACAAATAAGGGAGAACCCAAATGCAGACGAAGTACAAAATAAACTGAAGGTTTATTGAACAAACACAAAAACCCACGTGGGGGTAAAACAGGTAATGAACACAGGTGATGAAACACGGAACTGAGAAACAAACACGGGATACAAAAATAACAAGAGACTCTGAGAATGATTCAGGTAATCCGGAAGACGGAAACAACACACACTGAATCATGACGAACGAACGAGCACACGACAGAGAACGAGAGGGCATAATAAAGTTACAACACCAATTGGGAACAGGTGAACATAATTAATTACTCAAGACAAGATTACATAAGGGAGTAGGGTAAAAGTGACGAGACACTGGGAACACGTGACACAAATACATGATGTGAAACACGTGTCCCCACACAAAACACAATGCTGCCATGATCTTGCCCTCTGAGATCAGACCTGAATCTCACACAAAGGTATATCTACGTGCCATTATTTCTCTCTGTGACAAGAACAACGCCCAACCAGCCTCACGAGGGGTCTGAGTCGAGCTGGCCAAGTCCTTAATTCACGTAAAGTGTGTGCAGAGTGCTGTGGGTGAGTTGTGACTTTCATTTTGTGTGTGTACACTAAAGCTTGCTGTGTAATGCTGTGCTTGTAGTGACTGAAGCCGCCCCTGACCCAGTACAAATCGTGAAGAGGTAACAGCACGTTGGGGACTGAACCACACGAGAGAAGGCAACTCAATTAGGACCTCCTGTGTGCTAGCGAGGGTCCGCGCCGATCCAGACAGCAGGCAGTGGTGAAGCTAAGCCGTATATCAGAGTGAGTAGCGATTGATGTGCACCGTACGGACCGAGGGTCATTGTTGTGAACAAATCTGCATAGGAGAACCATCGGTGTGCGGAGCCTCGTCGAGGGTTCGCCCCAGCTCAGGACCCCTGTAACCGAAAAGGAGGGGGAGCCAGGGAAGCGTTCGGCTCCGCGCAGCCTGACCCAAAAGTCCCCACGACACCCAAGTAGCCCAGGTGGACGGAGAAGTACCCTCGTCGCCTAGAGGCCGATCGGGTGAAGGTATACCGTGCACAACCGTCACTGTTAAAGTCCACTGCCCGGAGGAGCGTTGGGTGAGCTAAGCCTTGTGATTAACTTACCTTTGTGTTGTGTAATCTACCTTTGCTTACAGCATTACTCTGAGGAAGAACGAAAAGTCTCCGTAGCGTGAATCACTTACCTCTGTGGTGTGTACATTACCTCTGCTCCAGTAATCGCCCTGAAGAGAACGAAAAACTCAAGCCTTGTGAGTAACTTACCTTTGTGGTGTGTAACCTACCGTTGCTTACAGCATTATCCTGAGGAGGAACGAAAAGTCTCAGTAGTGTGAATCACTTACCTCTGTGGTGTGTGCATTACCTCTGCTCCAGTAATCGCCCTGAAGAGAACGAAAAGCCCCAGTCGTGTGAGTAACTTACCCTTGTGGTCTGTAACCTACTTGTGCTTACAGCATCGCTCGAAGAAGAACGGAAAGTCTCAGTCCTGTGAATAACTTACCTTGTGGTGTGCAGCTTACCTTTGCTTTCAGCATTGCTCTGAAGAGGAACGACGACAAGCCCCAGTCCTGGAAAATCCCTACCACTGTGTCGCTAACTTACCTCTGTTTCAGCACGATACCGAGGGGAAACAAGTTGTCCAGCGAAGTCCACCGGAGGGAACCTAAGGGCAAGAGAGAGAGAGACGAGAGCATTAGGCAAGTAGCGAAAAGTACCGGACCAAGCCACTAATTGTGTTCTCCCTTTTCTGCCTCCAGGAGTAGCGGAGGGCGCCACGGATAAAAGGAAGCCCTGGAAAGGAGTCCTAGCCCCCGCTCCACAGTTGAATTAGTCCTGGAGACGAGAAGAAGAAGCTTGTTTTAACTGCCCTTTCCCTTTCCCCTTATCTTTTTAAATATTTAATAAAGTTGCATTTTAACTACTCGTCTGTCTGGTCATTGGGGTGGTCTTGGAAACCTCCTCGAGGTGGAAAGCTAGGAAGGGGCGTGACCCTTTAGTTATCTTGGGTCCGCTCCGACCTGTGACACTAACATCACAAAGGTTCACATTGCACAGGGGAACTAGAGAAGGATGCCCACTCTCTCCTTCTTTATTTACTATCTTCATTGAACCTTTAGCAGCAGCTATTCGCCAGAACCCACTCATCAGAGGAATCAATACACCCCAAAGACAACATAAGATTAGTTTATATGCTGATGACATTGTACTCTTTGTACAAAAACCTCAATCGTCTCTGCAAGAAATTACAAAAGCCATTGATTCATACTGTAGAATTTCCGATTATGCAATAAACTGGAATAAATCTTCAATTCTGCCACTACATCAAAATAAAGGAGATGTGGTAGCCCAGGCATCACCCATCCCTCTACTGTATGCACCGGTCACATCACCTATTTAGGCATCAAGGTTTCCTCTAGGCTGGAAGATTTGATAGGACTCAACTTCACTCCTATATTGAAAACATTAGAGGATAACCTTCTCCACTGGCACAATTTACCACTTTCCATCCAGGGAAGAATAGCTATAATCAAAATGACCGTGCTTCCCAAGATAAACTACTTATTCTCTATGATCCCAACTCAACCTACCCTTACCTGGTTTAAATCTTTAGACTCTATCATCACCCGATTTTACTGGAAAAATAAGCCACCCTGTATAAAATTAAGTACTCTGCAAAAACCCACAGTTTTAGGGGGATTGGAAGCCCCACATTTTTACCATTATTCATTAACAAACCAACTCCAATACATATATAAATGGACTCACCCCACTCAGTCAGACACTATATGGCTAGATATAGAATGCTATGCAAAGACTTGCACATATCAGACATCCCATTTCTCGGTCAGTCAATTAAACATCACCCATGCTTTAAAGCACCAACAATAGCTTCAACTCTGACAGCCTGGTGGAAATATCATCAAATCACAAAACACTAATCAGGCCCTATCTAAATTCACCCCACTTTGGAACAACCCTGACTTCATAAGCAACAAAAAAAAATCACTTAATTTTCATGAATGGGCAGAAAAGGGCATTACACATATGGGTCACATTTTTCAGTCTAACAAATTGGTCACATTTTTATATATAGTCCAGGAGTACAGTATTGGGAGCAACCAATTTTTGAATTATTTGCAACTTAAATCCGCTGTTTTATCCCAACTCAATACCAGAACTCTTAATCTTCAACTTCCCTCAAGGTCCGTGTACTTTTTTTTTCATTTGATATCCTATCTGAAATCATGTAAAGAGAAACGGGAAATCGGTTTGTTTTTTCGTTTATTTAAAAAAATGGAACATTAGATTGCGGCTCGATTTTCAATTTTCAAGACATTTGGCATTATCAGATTCATGACCCACGAATATTGCATATTATACATTGTATTCAACATTTATATAGCAGTTAAATGTAGTACTGACACTATATACTGATCAAGTCGCAAATATGCTAAAGCCTAATTACGCATGAGACCCGGCAATACAACCAATCAGAGAAACTGGTCTATTTTAATAAAAGAAAACATATATCAACTATTTTTTCCTCATTTGATTACATTAAAAGTCATGAAACATTCAATGTTTAATTTATTTTTATTATTCTTGATATATATTAAATTAATAAAAAACTTTGTAGGGGGGCACAACAACCTGTTTGGGGGGGCACTGCCTGCGAATGCCCCCCCCCCTGTCATGACCTGATCTCTCTATTTCTTGTCTTATCCGAGTTTGAGAGATTAGGTTGTGACAGTACGTGTCTGCCCTGAGAGAGTTGTGTGACATGCCCTTCTGCGGTCCACGTTTCTCTCAGGGTTCGTGAATTGTTTCCCGTTCCCTTATGTTTGATTAGCTCCAGGTGTCTGTTGTTAGAACTCCCTATTTAACACCCTTCTGTCCTGTCCTCCGTGCGTTGGTATTCTTCGGTGTTCCCTGCAAGTTTCCCTAAGTGTATTCCTGTTTCTGGTATCCTGTGTGAGTTTATGTAGTTTAGTGTTCTCAGTGTTTATGTAGTTAGTTTAGTTCTCGTGTCTGTTTATTGTATGTTTTACCCCCTCGTGGGTGTTTTGGTTCTGTGTCTTTGTATATATTAAAGGGACACAAGGCAGCATTTTTATGTTAATAAATCATCTTCGTAAGTCGGTATATGGTTAAATGACTCATTACATGACGAATGAAGACTCTCTCTCCCTACCGTCTGTAGGAAGAATACCCCACTTGCAAGTTCGCTGTATCCGACCCGGTGTCCTTCAGTCTCGTATAGTCTTAGATATAGAATGCATTTACTCCCAGACACTAGGGGGAGCTAGAAGAGAGATAATACTCAGACTTGCCTTGTGTGCCTTTAAAGTATTCTTCATTTTAGTCTGCGTTTGGGTTTTCTCGTCTTCCTCGTGTTCCAGCCGTGACACCCCCTTGACGCCGGCCCTGTTTTACTATCGGTCGACTATGGAAAGATTAGACAATTCTGATTCGAATATGTAAATCCTTAGTCGAGGACACCCCTATAAGATTGTAATTGTGCTGGCTCCGTTGGGAAAATAACTTTAATATTGCAAAAAGAGCTCCACTGTTGACTACACCGTTGTTGACATCCATGTTTAACGTTAGCTTACAAGTGACGTCCTTGACCGTTGAGTACTCTTATGCGCAAGGGGGTCACTTCTGGGTCATTTCAGGTTCACACAGGAGATCACAAAAGGTCGCATTGAATTGGAAATGTGAACGGCCTTGCAAAAAAATCGGAATTGAGCATTAAGCCCTGCAGTATGAACGTAGCCTAAAACACATGCACTTCAGTTAGTACGGTATAAATGCAATTAAAGTGTTAACATGGATGCATACTGCAATTAAAAATGGTGTACACCTGTTTCAATAAGATTATACATGCTGCGATAAGCTCTTAGCTGCATTTTTTTTAGTATTGCGTTAACATGAGGTAAAGTATAATCACAATATTGCCAAAATCTCATTATAATCGCATTATGGGGGTGCATGTAAACGTGGTCAATGATGATTGAAAGGCCTGAATGTTTAGGTTCCTCGCGAACCTATGACACATTTTGTACGATTTGCTTTTGCCCCGGTGACATTGGGGTCAAGGGGGGGGGGGGTTGTTCTTCTTTTTTTTGTATGATTCACTTCATAGTCTTTTTTATTTTTGACAAGGTATTTGTGCCAGATTTCAGATTTACCGCTAGCAGGACCATTAACAAACACAGACCGGAAGTTAAAATTGTGCCAGACACTTAACAATGACAACAAGTGTGCATCCAATAAAAACACCTATAGGCCTATGTGATGTGTTTCAGTTTTCATAAATCATATTCATCAGAGATTTATCTTAACTTGAGTGGTTTTATACAGACTTTAGTTTTAAAAAATAGGATTGTGTTTCTGTTTGTGTGCAAAACCAGTCCTGTGTGTCTGTAGTTCCTCTTTAACTGAAGGTTTTTGTACGACTCTTTATCACTGTGTGAACACACAGCTGCTAGGACAGTGTACACCCATACAGTAATAATCTCCTGCATCTTCAGTCTGAACTTCACTGATGCTCAGAGTAAAATCTGTTTTTGATCCACTGCCACCGAATCTTGATGGAGTTCCAGACTGGCGTGTGCTTGCAGCATATATCAGGAGTTTAGGAGCTTCTCCAGGTTTCTGTAAGTACCAGGATAAAGGCTGAACACCCCAGCCCTGGTAGACTTCAGGATTAGTTTTACAGGTGATAGTAACTGTGTCTCGTAGATGAACAGATTTGACTGCAAGTGTCTGAATGACGGTCACTTCACCTCTTGATTCTACATAAAGAAAATAAAAATATGAGTAAAGATTCAGAATGAATGAATTATTTAGCACAGAGGATGAAGTTTAATCAGATGAATTTTAATGTTGTTCTCACCTCTGAAACAGAAACAAGTTAACATCCAGATGAAGATGCTGATGAAGGTCATGGTGACTGTGAGTTTAGATTTCTGATGATGAACTTCTGATGCGTCTATAAAAAATCCTCAAGTCTTTCCAATGCAAAGAGTCTATATGCAAATTTATCTGTAGTATCTTTTTACAGGGCTGTGCCTTATTAAAATTATTTCCTTATTTATTATTTGACCTCTCTTATCAACTGCATTTTTTAATCTTATGGGTCTTAATGAACAGGACACAGAGATGAGATCTGATTTAATAATAAAAATAATCGCAGTGTATATAGTACGATCATTTTAGTAAGGTTTTGTGTCTCTCGTTTAACACAGATTTGAATTACACTGTAAAAAGTGAAAAGTTGGATCAACTTAAAATTTCACTTTAGTTTCACGTTTCTTTAAGTGAAAAACTTTTGTCAACTTTAAATGTTTTTTGAATTTGTAACAACTACATTTTTTTTAGGTGTTACCAATTGAAGAAAAATGTAAAGTTGAGTCAACTTTTTATAGTGTTATGATCAGACAGACAGTATTCAGTGATCTGATGTGATATCTACATGCAGTCAGTTAACCTACAGACTAAAAACCTTGGGCCTCATTTATAAAATGCTGCGTAAAAACCATCCTACATTTGATCTTACGATCTTTTAACAAAAATGCGTACGTGTGATTCATAAACCGAACGTACGCGCAGAAAACGCGCGTACCCCTTTCAAATCTATAAATCGCAACTGAACTTGAACTTGTGCACGCAGGCGAGCAGTTTCAGATCTCCGCTTTTAAACGATGCGTAATTAATGTCAGACATATAAAAGTGCGCTTATCAATGTTTAAACCCAATTTCAAACAGAAAGAATGGCTTATATTTCCAAAAACCTGCAGCAATCAGACAAGCAAAAATGCGTACGTCTGCTCAGACCCTGACGTGGCGCTAAGCACTTTTCCACGTCAAAGACGGTTTTTATAAATATGGACTTTGCCGTGGATTTTTGCCTACGCACACTTTACGATCAAATCTGTGCGTACGCACGCTTTATAAATGAGGCCCCTTGAGTCTTAGATGTTTGATTCAATCTTTCATTCACAGTTTATCACTGACTATCAAACATTCAGCTGAGATTTGACAACAAATATTTACTTTTACATTTTGTTATTTTGTATAGTGTCAGAGAGATGACTAACAACTAAATGAAATGAAGCATTGTTAAGCATGAATTTGTGTTGTGTTAAATGTGTTTGTTATAGAGTCAGAGTTAGTGAAGCGTTCAGAGGTTTTTGTACAGCTGCTCGGTTTGTTTCTATCACTGTGGTACACATTCGGCACCGGCACGAGACTGGAAGTTGGCAGTAAGTACAAAATTATCTTAATATTTACTTGCAAAAGCTTTTTAATGTACAGTTAAGTTAAGTATCATCTTACAATCCTTCTATTTATTCATTAATTTGTTGGTTTTTAAGTCTCAGTCAGGGTGCTTTGAGTATTAACATTCAGACTTTGTGCCATGTTGTACTCTGTTAAATCTGTTAGATGATCATAATGCCAAGTACAAAAAAATAACATCAATATTTAAAGTCATTATCATGCTGTATTAAACTCGTGGATATAAGATATATATATATTTTTTTTTAAATGAAAACATAATAAAATATAAATAAAGACAAAAATTGAAAAAATTAAGTATGCAATACATTGTTTATTCGTGTATATTTTTCGTCTTTTCCTCTTTGTGGTCATCCGGGTATCTGACAGCTGCGTTACTCTCATGTTTTTCATGTCACTTCATATAAAACACACATTAAAGAAAGATCTCACTTCAGTTCAGATGATGAACCATTATATTAATTATTAATTTAAACATTAACACAATACTTAATGGATAGCTAAGCTCAGATGTCTCCAATTAAAATGAGAAATTGAAAAACTTTGCTCAGAAGAACAAGAAATAAAGAGGCACAAAGACTAACTTACAAAAATGTTATATGGTAAAAGTGTACTAACCATGTTTTTTTTATGGTGTATTGAATACTATAGCCAAACCATGGTTTTACTACACTGACCATGGTTTAAATATAGTTTTTGAAAACTGGTTGTCAAAATCATGGTTATTTTGTGTTTACCATGGTTTTACTACAGTAACCACGTTTTTTGGTGTTAAATGTAGTGAAACCTTTGTTAATTTTCGTAAGGGAACTGTTCTGTTATAAGGTGTAAGGAAGGGGTATTCGTACACTTTATTAAAGAATAGAAGAGCCATGCATAAAACTGAAGACATGAACTCAAAGCATAAGCTTGATTGTTTTAGGTTTCTAATTTTATTTTAACAAAATTGGATAGGTTATAGTCAATACTTTGAACCATTTGATATTTACATTTTTGATTTGTTTTATTTTCATTTGTCACTTAATCTCTTGATCTTTTTCTCTGTGTATCTCTGTATGTCAGGTGTGTCTGCTCCTAAAGTGATCGTCCTGCCGCCGTCCAGTGAAGAGATTTCCAGCAAGAAGACAGCAACACTGATGTGTGTGGCCAGCAATGGTTTCCCTTCAGACTGGAGTCTGAGCTGGAAAGTGAATGGGAAGATGTCAGGATCTCAGGAGAACAGAGCTGGAGTCCTACAGAAAGACGGCGGTCTGTACAGCTGGAGCAGCAGTCTGACTCTCACTGAACAAGAATGGATCAACAGAGACTCAGTGATCTGTGAGATCAGTCGGGAAGGTCAGACAGTCACTGGAGAAGTGAAGAAAGATCTGTGTTCTGAGTAGATCCTCTCTTCTTCTCATCTCTTCTTCTCATTCATGTCTCACATCAACAGTGGACAACTATTCATACAACACTCTGTCTCTCTGCTTTATTCATTTTTGCTTTACTAAACTTCAATAAAATATAAAAAAAACATTTTATTTTGTTTCTATTTTTTCTTTGAACTTTAAAGTGTGTTGGTTCTTTATTTTTCACTTTAAGGTTTTTAATTCACGCTTTATAAATGGACTTGCAGATAAACTGACACAATAACTTGTAACCAAACCATGAACGTCTTACAAATTGTGATATTATAAATAAAAAAAGGGTCATTAATAGTTACCAGATAATGTCCAACAAAAACTATTTAAAATACTTCTGATAAAAACTTTATAACGGATAAAAAATAATTGTTTTTAAAGTTAAACATGCAAAAGCTTATAAATTATTGAAACATATACTTAAAATGTACTGCAAGTAAATATGCCTAATTTAGGTCAGAGAGGATTGGCTGACAAAAAAAGTTTGAAACCCCCAGAGGAACATCAAACTCTTGTGTATGAACATCTGCTGTGATCTGAGAGGAATTGAAACTTTCATGCAAATATGAGTTTCAAGGAATTTATTTTGAGAGTTTCAAAATCACAAATGAAAATGTGATTTTTACACCCCACTCACACACAAACCTCACATGAATAAATGTCTCAGGTTGCATCAATAAAATTCATGAAATATATTCAGACAATTTACAGATACATTCACTGTTTGCTTGACTTTAGCAGTGTGACATCACATTGCTAAGAGAATCCAAACAGCATGTCTACTGAGACTGCATTGGTTTAATGGGGATTAAAAAAGAAGGGGTAAATATTTTTTTCATGGTAGGGTTGTTGCGTTTACACACTGCCAATACACATTTATGTCCAAACACCTTGTAAAAGTGGATTTTGTATATTAGGTGCCCTTTAAATTATTTGAATGGCATTTTAAAATGATTTTAAATTACTTTGATTTTAAAATCTGATTGGTTAAATGCGATTTTATTCTATAGCTTAGACATTGATGAGGTCATTTTAAAACTTAATCCAATAAACTATTGTACGATCACCCAATAACCCATAAAAAAGGAAGAGAACATATTTAATACATATTACATAATTGAAAATGTTAAAGGTGTTAAAGAAATCATGTATTACACACATAATTACTTATCATTTACACTACCCAGTCTCATGTAGATGCGTATAAATAGCACAAAGTGTAAAAATCGTGCAATACATATACCAAATTCCACTTTGGCGTGCATATGATACTCCAGTCCTTCCCATTCACTTAAACAGCACATCTTTTTTGTCGTTTTATTTATTGCTTTCTCCATTTTTTCTGTTTTTAAACCATTTTCGCTTGGGTTTAGGGTTAGATTTCAGATTTGCAAGGATATACAGGTTTTCCATGTTTTTGTTTATATTTAAGCCTTGGTCGCTTGGAGTTGGGGTTAGAATTGGGGTTTGGGTTAGGATGTCATTTTTATATAACAAAAAGCTGTAATAACCCTAAACCCAAGTGGAAATGGTAAAAAAAACAGAAACCAATAAATAAAATGACCAAAAAAAGATACGCCGTTTAAGTGAATGGGAAGGAGTGGCGTATCATATGCACGCCAAAGTGGAATTTGGCGTATGCAGTGCTTTAAGTGGCCCAAAAGAAGTGCCGGTACTCTATTTTTTTTTTTTTTTTTTTTTTGCTGACTGGACTTCTATATTGAAGGGGTTTTATATTCAGCAGTCAACAGAGACAACCTTGTAAAAAATAATAAATCCTTATATAAGTTTGTGGATTTGCTTGAGCTAGAAATAGCTATTGAACATATATATCTACCTTTTGCACATCTTATGTAAGTAAAATTTTCAGCATGGTCAAATGCTAAAACTAGTTGTTCAGATAGAAAGAGCTTAAAAACAAAAACTTTAAAATGACACCAAGACCATGTCTATGGGTTCAATAATAACAAAATACTGGCAATTTAAAACTAGAAAGTCGTCACTTTATTTTTTCCCATTGTTTTCCATTTTGCGGGTGGTAAAACTACTGTGCGCGTCGTTCAAATTCATTGAAATTTCGTTGGGCAGTGTCCCAAACCAAAAAGGGCACTAAGGGGGGTGGTACTATTAGTATGGTTTTAATAAAGTATTATAAATATGATGTGTTATATTACTGGCATCAACTTAGACAAGTGATTATAATAGGAAATATAATAACAAGAATTAAAAGTGTGACAAAAAAATATTCAATATGATTTACCTGCTGGCTTGATGGATCTTTGAATCCATGTTTGCAATGTTGAACTGCCTTTAGAAGCAGCCTCCCTTTCCGTTCTCTGTCTTTATTTTGTGAAGGCATTTGTGTTTTTTGTATTTTTTGCCTACAAAGTGTGCCAACAACAGCAAATTTAGTGTTTATATTAACTTAGATCTGATCGGGAACATTAAATCCATTAGACAAGCGATAATAGTAAGAATGTGGATATTTTGTTGTTGTTTGCTTGCTAAGTTGTTAGCACTTTTACATTTTACAAATACATAAACAAACTTCCAAATGAGTAATTCTGCGGTTTAACAGCTGATATAATGTAATAAATCTACCTGTTAATGCAACGAACTTCAGAAACTGTCGTCCAGGCAGAGAGTGCACACAGAGATGCTGCGGAGCGGGCGGGAAAACGCGAAGTGGATTAGCGGAATCAGTGGATCTTTAGCGATCTTTAGGATCTTTTTATAGATCTCAACCTTTGCGTGCGAAATTACGGAGGATAAAATACGGGAGATTTAAGGGAAAATACTAATACGGGAGGACGGCGGGAAAGAAGGGTAAAATACGTGACTTTCCCGGCCAAAACGGGAAACTTGACGGGTATGGTGAGTCACACCTCTCCAAACCACGTTGAGGCTGACTGACAGCAAAGGCGACGCATGCGCTTTTAACTTGTAAACTCAAGGGTGTTTGGGTAATGTAGTCTCTGCTCTCGGTGGGACGAATTAGGAAGTGTACATTGTGAAGAGCGCTCTGAAAAGCGGCAGCGCAGCAAAAGGATTAAAACCTCTGATTTAAACAGATGTGCAAATGAGCGTTCCGGTACGCTAAAAGCACGTGCTGGGCTCAGGGAGAGGTGGTGGTACGCTCAAGAGCTATTTTTAGAAGTGGCGGTACTGAGTACCGGCGCGTTCCAGCCCACTTAAAGCACTGGGCGTATGTATTGCACGATTTTTACACTTCGTGCTTTTTATACGCATGTCACGGCCGGGGCGGACCCGAGATAACTAAAGGGTCACGCCCCTACCTAGTTTCCACCTCGAGGAGGTTCCCAAGACCACCCCAATGACCAGACAGACAAGTATACTACGTTTAAAATACAACTTTATTTAAATAGTTAAAAGAACGGGGAAAGGGAAAAAGGGGAAGGACACTTTAAAACACTTTGCTTCTCTCTCTGGTTCCAGACGGGCCCCTATCTGGGGGTTTCCCTGTTGTCCGTGGCGCCCTCCGCTGTCCTGGAGGCAGAACACAAGAGACACAATGAATCAGAAGCTAGGTGGCTCCCCGACTCTGGAACCTTGGCTTCTCCTCGCGGCCTTGCTGTGAGCAGGGGTCGATTGTCCGCAATAGCATGCGTTACTCACAGACTGGAGCTTTGGAACCTCTCTGCACAGGTTAGTTGGGAGCAAAGGTAAGTTAGCATTCGTAGAAGTGCGTGACTCACAGACTGGGCTTTCTGGTTTCTCCACAGGTTCACTGAGGACAGAGGTAAGTGGTCATTTAATAACACACGTTACTCACAACTTAGGGCTCTGGATCGTTCTACACAGGATTTCTAGGAGCAGAGGTCAGTTAGCATTCATAGAAGTATGTGATTCACAGACTGGGCTTTCTGGTTTCTCCACAGGTTCACTGAGGACAGAGGTAGATGATCATCACATAGCATACAGTACTCACAACTTGGGGTTTAGGACCACTCTGCACAGGGTTGCTAAGAGCAGAGGTAAGGTTGCATTCATAGAAGTGCGTAACTCACAGACTGGGCTTTCTGGTTTCTCCACAGGTTCACAGAGGACAAAGGTAGATGATCATCACATAACATACAGTACTCACAACTTGGGGTTTAGGACCGTTCTGCACAGGGTTGCTAAGAGCAGAGGTAAGTTTGCATCCATAGAAGTGCGTAACTCGCAGACTGGGCTTTCTGGTTTCTCCACAGATTCACTGAGGACAGAGGTAAATGATCATCACATAGCATACAGTACTCACAACTTGGGGTTTAGGACCGTTCTGCACAGGGTTGCTAAGAGCAGAGGTAAGTTTGCATTCATAGAAGTGCGTGACTCGCAGACTGGGCTTTCTGGTTTCTCCACAGATTTACTGAGGACAGAGGTAAATGATCATCACATAGCATACAGTACTCACAACTTGGGGTTTAGGACCGTTCTGCACAGGGTTGCTAAGAGCAGAGGTAAGTTTGCATTCATAGAAGTGCGTAACTCACAGACTGGGCTTTCTGGTTTCTCCACAGGTTCACAGAGGACAGAGGTAGATGATCATCACATAACATACAGTACTCACAACTTGGGGTTTAGGACCGTTCTGCACAGGGTTGCTAAGAGCAGAGGTACGTTTGCATCCATAGAAGTGCATAACTCGCAGACTGGGCTTTCTGGTTTCTCCACAGATTCACTGAGGACAGAGGTAAATGATCATCACATAGCATACAGTACTCACAACTTGGGGTTTAGGACCGTTCTGCACAGGGTTGCTAAGAGCAGAGGTAAGTTTGCATTCATAGAAGTGCGTGACTCGCAGACTGGGCTTTCTGGTTTCTCCACAGATTTACTGAGGACAGAGGTAAATGATCATCACATAGCATACAGTACTCACAACTTGGGGTTTAGGACCGTTCTGCACAGGGTTGCTAAGAGCAGAGGTAAGTTTGCATTCATAGAAGTGCGTAACTCACAGACTGGGCTTTCTGGTTTCTACACAGGTTCAAGACTGGGCTTTCTGGTTTCTCCACAAATCACACTGGTGTTATAGACAAGTAGTTCCTATCCACTGCGCTGGTCAATTCGACACATTGTTATTTTCACACGGAGCCTCTGAGATGAAACAGTCTTAATCTCCAAAAGAAAAGCACAGCACTACACCGCAAGCTTCAGTGAAAACACACAAATTGAAAATCGGGACTCACCCACAGCATCACACGCACACACTCGTTGTGAGGTAAGGACATAGACAGAAAATCTCAGGTTCCTCCTGTGGCTCGTCGGCCGAAATTTCCAACACACAGGGAAGGTGGAGAGCAACAGTTTTGGATTTGTTCTCCGTATACACTAGACGTCTATCAGCTCACCCACGCTTACTCCTCCGGTGGGGCCGGAACTATAAATAGACACTCCAAACACGCACAATGATTTCACCTCTGCAACGTATTTACAACATCCCAGCTGTACTCACATGTCAACCCGTCTCATGTTGCTTTCTTCACCCAGTTATCCTCGTATAAATTCCTCCTCACGGTAAACATCCACCTCTTCCGATTTCTTTCTTCCCCAAGGGAACTAGATCGTCGCTCTCCAGCCTCCAACACAGCCAACAGCACACCAAAACCGGCACCACAGAGAAACACAATCAAGAAAAAACACCCCGATGGTGATTTCAAACCTCCTTATATCTGCGGCTCTTCCTCCTCGGTGTCCTATCAGCGATCGCTTCAATTATTACCCCCACCTGCACCTAATACAGGCTGATTTGGGCTTCGGGACAAACCCGGAAGTTCCGATGTTTTTCTTCCTTCCGGGCGGAACTCATCCTTCTTACCTCCGGTTCCGCCCTTCAAAACGTCACCATGTGACATCCTCCCCCGCCGAAATGGTTCTAGTCCCTAGAACCTCTTTCTGTGATCCACTCACCATATCGGACCGGTGGGCGCCCTCGGTTCTCCCGCTGGGGCCGTCGTGGAGGGGGTTCCGGCTCGGCTTGGGCCGGCAAGTCTCCTGGCTCCCTTGGAGGCTCTTGGACGGGTACATCGGCCGGTAAGTTCTCTGGCTCCCTTGGATGCTCTTGGACGGGTACATCGGCCGGTAAGTTCTCTGGCTCCCTTGGAGGCTCTTGAACGAGTACATCGGCCGGACCACCAGGGATTATTGCCCATCCCCCAATCCAGGGGGCCACAGGTGCCGGTTCTCTGGGGGCTGTCTCGGTGGGTAGAGGTGGATAGTTCGGACAAGGGCGGATCATGTTCCGGTGAACCACCCGTTCTGGCCCGGGCTTCCCCTCCGGCCTGATCGTATACACTGGCTGTCCCGGTCTCTGCTGACTAAGAACAACATACGGCCTGGGTTCCCACCTATCACTCAGCTTCCCTTTTCCCGGCCTCCGATTGTCCTTTACCAGGACCCTTTCTCCTGGGAGCAGGGGGGCCTCTCGTGCCGTCCGATCATACAACCGCTTGTTCTTCGCTCCGGCTGCCTGAATGCGTTTGGTGACCTGTTCATAAGCAAAATGCAGGCGGTGATGGTGTCGGCCCACCCACTCGGTCACACCTCCTCCTTCTTCACTCCCGGTGGCTCCCAGCAATAAGTCGGTGGGTAACCGAACGTGCCTGCCAAACATCAGGTAAGTGGGGGCATACCCCGTAGTACTATGTACGCTATTATTATAGGCCTGCAGCAAATTGGGCAACGCACTCACCCAGTCATCCTGGCGCCTCTGGTCTAGTGTCCCCAGTAACCCCAGCAAGGTCTGATTGAATCGCTCGCATCCTCCATTTCCCTGAGGGTGGTACGAGGTCGTGTGCGTCTTCGTACAGCCGTACAACTGACACAACTCCCGGATTATCCGAGACTCAAAGTTGGGCCCCTGGTCTGAGTGGAGAAACTCCGGGCACCCAAATGGCTGGAATACCGTTCTCCATAATGCGGCAGCAGTCGTACTCGCCGTCTGGTCTAGGGTGGGGATCGCCCAAGCATACTTGGTGAACAAGTCGGTAACTACTAGTATATTCTGATATCTGTCCATCGGCCGGCCCAGTGTGAGGTAGTCCATCGCGACGATATGGAGGGGCGCCTTGGCGTTGATAGGAACCATGGGTGCTCGCACCTCCTGTCGTGATTTAAACAAAGTACATCTAGGGCATGCTTGGATAAACGCACTCACCGAGGCCTCCATCCCTGGCCAATAGAAGTGCCTGCGTAGCAGGGACAACGTGCGTTCTTGTCCCTGATGTCCCATCTGGTCGTGGTACGCCGTCACCAAGGCCCGTACCTGGCTCGGTGGTACCACGATCTGGCAGGTATCTTCGCCTAGTCCTGGGTCTCGAGCTGTCCTGCACAACACACCCTCACGCATGGTTAGTTTTCCCCACTGCCCCAATACTTTGCGACCCACCTCTGACTGCTCCTGCCTCTCTGCTAGGGTCGGCCGTCGTCCTTGCTCCACCCACCTGCTCACATTCCGAAGTTCCTTGTCTTCTTGTTGTCGGGTGCTCCAGCGGCTGGGATCCCACCCCCAACTCACGGGCACGGTTTCCGATTGGCTCCCGGGTGCTTCCACAACCCCGACCGTCAACTCTTCTTCCACTGGTTCTTCTCCCGTACTTGTCATGCCCCGTGGGCTTTTCCTTGCCGGCAGCCGGGATAATACATCGGCGTTGGTGTGTTCCCGCCCAGGGCGATACTGCAGCTCGTAGTCGTAATTCGCCAACTGGGCTACCCATCGCTGCTCCACGGCGCCCAACCGGGCGGTCTGTAAATGTACCAGAGGGTTGTTATCAGTAATGACCGTTACCTTGGCGCCCCACAGGTAGTCCTTGAACTTCTCCGTCAATGCCCATTTCAACGCCAATAACTCCAACTTAAACGAGCTGTAGTTTGAGTCATTCCGCTCCGCGGGGTGGAGACTCCGGCTAGCGTACGCGATCACTCGCTCTGCTCCATCTTGCCGCTGTGCCAGTACTGCTCCCAGACCCAGGTTGCTCGCATCTGTGTATAACACAAAGGGTTTAGAAAAATCGGCATATGCCAGAATTGGAGCCTGCAGCAGTTCCTGTTTCAATGCCCTAAAGGCCACCTCACATTCTGGGCTCCATTCTACCGCCGGTGATCCTCGGCCCCGTGGCCGCCCCGTTCCAACCAGCAGCTGGTTTAAGGGTTTGGCAATTTTGGAGAACCCTTCTATGAATCGTCGGTAGTACCCAACAAAGCCCAGAAATGACCTCACTTGTCTCACCGTCTTGGGGGCTTCCCAGTCTCGTACTACCGACACTTTTTCCGGGTCTACAGCCACCCCAGCGGCACTCACCACATGCCCCAAGAACTTTACCTCTCTCCGCAGCAGGTGGCACTTTTCGGGCTGAAGCTTGAGGCCATACCTCTCCATCTCTCCAAACACCTGCTCCAAGTGCTGGAGGTGAGTCTCGAAATCTGGGGAATAGACAATTACATCGTCAAGATATACCAACACAGACTCCATCAACTGACCTCCCAGACAACGTTGCATAAGCCTCTGGAAGGTGGCCGGAGCGTTGCAAAGACCGAAAGGCATCCGATCCCACTCGAAAAGTCCGAAGGGGGTCGTGAAGGCGGTTTTCTCCCGGTCCCGCTCCTCCACTTGCACCTGCCAGTAACCAGTGGAGTACCAGGCGGATTTAGTCAGACTGGCTAGCGAATCTTCAATGCGAGGCAGGGGAAATGCATCCTTCTTGGTGACTTGGTTCAGTCTCCTGTAGTCCACACAAAACCTCCATGCCCCCGTCTTCTTTTGTACGAGCACTATGGGGGCCGCCCACGGGCTGCTGCTCTCCCGCACAATCCCTTGGTCCAACATACCTTGCAACAGTGTCCTGACCTCGGTGTATAATGTGGGGGGTATCGGCCGATACCGCTCCCGACTCGGTCCAGCATCTCCGGTAGGAATGTTATGTCTCACCACCGTAGTGCAGCCATAATCTTCCTCGTGGGTGGAGAACACATGCTGCCACCTCTTCAGGAGTTCCTGCAGCTGTTCGGCCTGTGCGGGGTCCAAGTCCTCGCCTTTCAGGGAATCCCCCACCAAGTGGCCAGGCATCCTTCTCCCTGCTGTTCTCGACACTGTGTCTGCTTGGGTGAGGGCCACCTCAACTACAGCCGGCCGGTTCTGGCGGAAGCTCACATCACCACCGTCTCGTACCTGGTGACTCTCAACAGTGGTTACTTTAACCAGACGTAAATGTTTGTGCAACTGTACGGCATACGGGTGTTCGTTACGAACCTTTACCGGAACTTTTCCTCGCCGAACCACCGCCAGTCCTCGTGCCACTTCGACTTGCGTGCAGTCACCATGGGGCTCGATCAGCACACAGCCCTTTGGCCTCTGATGTCGTTGGGGGACTCTGGCCCACACTACGGCCTCGCTCTCAGCAGGCACAGACAAAGCATAGCGACAGGCTACTCGCCCTACCTCTTCTTGTTCCGCCCAGCTCTTGGCCAACTGAACTCGGCGGCAATCGGCAACCACACGTTCCCAGCCCATTCGCTCGGCCCTCGGTATGTTCTGAACGGGCATAGCCCGAAATAGCTCCTCCCAACACTCCGAGAGAACATTCATACCTATGAGGGCCCTGTGTCTGCCGAGGCAATGATCCTGCACGATGATGACTCCCTTTTGTGGTACTCGAACCCCATAAATCTCCAGATCGGCAAGCCTGTAGCCGATATAAGGGATCTCCAGTCCATTTGCCCCCTTCAATGTGAGCCAAGGGGCTTCCGCTTCTTGCACGCTCCGTGCTCCGAACAGTTCCTGAGACAGGCTTTCCGAAAATAGGGTAACCTGGGACCCCGTGTCGACAAGGCATTGAATCGTCACACCGCATACCTGGACCTCGGCTACTGGGCTAAGCCCAATCATCGTGTCTCTGGACGCTACTCTACTGGATGGGTCGCAAAAAGGGGCCCCGGCCACATGACCCACTGTGGCCGGTTTACCTAAAAACCCCCTTCAGAAGCTCTTCGGGGGCCACACTGTCGACTAATATGCCCCGGTGTCCCACAGCGATTGCAAATCGGCCTCCCCTGGTTGTCCCACTCGAACCGAGGCCGCACCGACTGGTAGGGTCGTCTTCCCATCTCCCGGCCTTGTTCAGAGTACCTTCGTTCTCGGGGGGTGGGACCATCCTCCGGCCCACCACGTCCCGAGCGCAGCTCCTCAACCAGAGTTTTTGACAACTCCGCCATTTGTTCCTTCACATCTCTCAAGAGCTCCATCTTGAGGGCTTGTTTCCAATCCATCCCTCCTGGGGCTGTCGCCGCGGGGCCGCTTACGGCCTCACACACGGGGGCGTCTTTCACTTCGACTTGATCGCCCTCGAGGGCTATGGCTTCCTTCTTCAGGTCCTCAAACCTGAGCGCGGGGTCTCTTCGAAACTGCACCCTCAAGCTCTGGCGCACGGGGCCCTCCTTCAGCCCCAGTAAAAATTGGTCCCTCAACAGGGTTTCCTCATCTCCCAGCCCGTGATCCTCCCGTCTCTGTAGGCGGGTAAATTGCTCACGCAGTCTTAGTGCGAAGGCTCTAATCGATTGACGGGGGCCTTGTTTGCAATTAAAAAATTGGGCTCGCAAGACAGCCACAGGAGTGGCGTCACCATATAAATCAGTGAGGAATTGAAAGATAGTCTGGGCGGTGGCTCGGACAGCTTCGGGGGCAGCTTGCACTTCGCGCCAGCTTCCCTTTCTGGGGAGTTTATCACGAACTGTTGCTGCTGGATGGCGCTCAGCCCTTGTAGGCCGGCCAGGTACTCAATCTGGGCCTTCCACTCAGATAAACGTACATCTGATTCTACCCCACCGTATCTCTGCACCCAGGGGTTTCCTAGGAACACGGGCATAGCGCGCTGCGGAGCTTCGGGCCTCTCGGGCACAATGTGGGGTGGGGCTTCGGGCAACTCGTCGTCGGCCATTGGAGGGCCCTGGTCGCTCAACTCGAGGTGGAGCCCTGCCGACTACGCCAAATCTGTCACGGCCGGGGCGGACCCGAGATAACTAAAGGGTCACGCCCCTACCTAGTTTCCACCTCGAGGAGGTTCCCAAGACCACCCCAATGACCAGACAGACAAGTATACTACGTTTAAAATACAACTTTATTTAAATAGTTAAAAGAACGGGGAAAGGGAAAAAGGGGAAGGACACTTTAAAACACTTTGCTTCTCTCTCTGGTTCCAGACAGGCCCCTATCTGGGGGTTTCCCTGTTGTCCGTGGCGCCCTCCGCTGTCCTGGAGGCAGAACACAAGAGACACAATGAATCAGAAGCAAGGTGGCTCCCCGACTCTGGAACCTTGGCTTCTCCTCGCGGCCTTGCTGTGAGCAGGGGTCGATTGTCCGCAATAGCATGCGTTACTCACAGACTGGAGCTTTGGAACCTCTCTGCACAGGTTAGTTGGGAGCAAAGGTAAGTTAGCATTCGTAGAAGTGCGTGACTCACAGACTGGGCTTTCTAGTTTCTACCCAGGTTCAAGACTGGGGCTTTCTGGTTTCTCCACAGGTTCACTGAGGACAGAGGTAAGTGGTCATTTAATAACACACGTTACTCACAACTTAGGGCTCTGGATCGTTCTACACAGGATTTCTAGGAGCAGAGGTCAGTTAGCATTCATAGAAGTATGTGATTCACAGACTGGGCTTTCTGGTTTCTCCACAGGTTCACTGAGGACAGAGGTAGATGATCATCACATAGCATACAGTACTCACAACTTGGGGTTTAGGACCACTCTGCACAGGGTTGCTAAGAGCAGAGGTAAGGTTGCATTCATAGAAGTGCGTAACTCACAGACTGGGCTTTCTGGTTTCTCCACAGGTTCACAGAGGACAGAGGTAGATGATCATCACATAACATACAGTACTCACAACTTGGGGTTTAGGACCGTTCTGCACAGGGTTGCTAAGAGCAGAGGTAAGTTTGCATCCATAGAAGTGCGTAACTCGCAGACTGGGCTTTCTGGTTTCTCCACAGATTCACTGAGGACAGAGGTAAATGATCATCACATAGCATACAGTACTCACAACTTGGGGTTTAGGACCGTTCTGCACAGGGTTGCTAAGAGCAGAGGTAAGTTTGCATTCATAGAAGTGCGTGACTCGCAGACTGGGCTTTCTGGTTTCTCCACAGATTTACTGAGGACAGAGGTAAATGATCATCACATAGCATACAGTACTCACAACTTGGGGTTTAGGACCGTTCTGCACAGGGTTGCTAAGAGCAGAGGTAAGTTTGCATTCATAGAAGTGCGTAACTCACAGACTGGGCTTTCTGGTTTCTCCACAGGTTCACAGAGGACAGAGGTAGATGATCATCACATAACATACAGTACTCACAACTTGGGGTTTAGGACCGTTCTGCACAGGGTTGCTAAGAGCAGAGGTAAGTTTGCATCCATAGAAGTGCGTAACTCGCAGACTGGGCTTTCTGGTTTCTCCACAGATTCACTGAGGACAGAGGTAAATGATCATCACATAGCATACAGTACTCACAACTTGGGGTTTAGGACCGTTCTGCACAGGGTTGCTAAGAGCAGAGGTAAGTTTGCATTCATAGAAGTGCGTGACTCGCAGACTGGGCTTTCTGGTTTCTCCACAGATTTACTGAGGACAGAGGTAAATGATCATCACATAGCATACAGTACTCACAACTTGGGGTTTAGGACCGTTCTGCACAGGGTTGCTAAGAGCAGAGGTAAGTTTGCATTCATAGAAGTGCGTAACTCACAGACTGGGCTTTCTGGTTTCTCCACAGATTCACTGAGGACAGAGGTAGATGATCATCACATAACATACAGTACTCACAACTTGGGGTTTAGGACCGTTCTGCACAGGGTTGCTAAGAGCAGAGGTAAGTTTGCATCCATAGAAGTGCGTAACTCGCAGACTGGGCTTTCTGGTTTCTCCACAGATTCACTGAGGACAGAGGTAAATGATCATCACATAGCATACAGTACTCACAACTTGGGGTTTAGGACCGTTCTGCACAGGGTTGCTAAGAGCAGAGGTAAGTTTGCATTCATAGAAGTGCGTGACTCGCAGACTGGGCTTTCTGGTTTCTCCACAGATTTACTGAGGACAGAGGTAAATGATCATCACATAGCATACAGTACTCACAACTTGGGGTTTAGGACCGTTCTGCACAGGGTTGCTAAGAGCAGAGGTAAGTTTGCATTCATAGAAGTGCGTAACTCACAGACTGGGCTTTCTGGTTTCTCCACAGATTCACTGAGGACAGAGGTAAAGGATCATCACATAGCATACAGTACTCACAACTTGGGGTTTAAGACCGTTCTGCACAGGGTTGCTAAGAGCAGAGGTAAGTTTGCATTCATAGAAGTGCGTAACTCACAGACTGGGCTTTCTGGTTTCTACACAGGTTCAAGACTGGGCTTTCTGGTTTCTCCACAAATCACACTGGTGTTATAGACAAGTAGTTCCTATCCACTGCGCTGGTCAATTCGACACATTGTTATTTTCACACGGAGCCTCTGAGATGAAACAGTCTTAATCTCCAAAAGAAAAGCACAGCACTACACCGCAAGCTTCAGTGAAAACACACAAATTGAAAATCGGGACTCACCCACAGCATCACACGCACACACTCGTTGTGAGGTAAGGACATAGACAGAAAATCTCAGGTTCCTCCTGTGGCTCGTCGGCCGAAATTTCCAACACACAGGGAAGGTGGAGAGCAACAGTTTTGGATTTGTTCTCCGTATACACTAGACGTCTATCAGCTCAC